>NC_134695.1:99398530-99471030 GCF_050947455.1 Rhinoderma darwinii
TTATGTACCGGACACACAGTTGGTTAAGTAACGGACACACAGTTGGTTATGTAATGGACACACAGTTGGTTATGTAATGGACACACAGTTGGTTATGTACTGGACACACATTGGTTATGTACTGGACAAACAGTTGGTTATGTAATGGACACACAGTTGGTTATGTAATGGACACACAGTTGGTTATGTAATGGACACACAGTTGGTTAAGTAATGGACACACAGTTGGTTAAGTAATGGACACACAGTTGGTTATGTAATGGACACACAGTTGGTTTTGTAATGGACACACAGTTGGTTATGTACTGGACACACATTGGTTATGTACTGGACAAACAGTTGGTTATGTAATGGACACACAGTTGGTTATGTAATGGACACACAGTTGGTTATGTAATGGACACACAGTTGGTTAAGTAATGGACACACAGTTGGTTAAGTAATGGACACACAGTTGGTTATGTAATGGACACACAGTTGGTTTTGTAATGGACACACAGTTGGTTATGTAATGGACACACAGTTGGTTATGTAATGGACACACAGTTGGTTATGTAATGGACACATAGTTGGTTATGTAATGGACACACAGTTGGTTATGTAATGGACACACAGTTGGTTATGTAATGGACACACAGTTGGTTATGCACTGGACACACAGTTGATTATGTAATGGACACACAGTTGGTTATGTAATGGACACACAGTTGGTTATGTAATGGACACACAGTTGATTATGTAATGGACACACAGTTGTTTATGTAATGGACACACAGTTGGTTATGTAAATGACACACAGTTGGTTATGTACTGGATACACAGTTGGTTATGTACTGGATACACAGTTGGTTATGTAATGGACACACAGTTGGTTATGTAATGGACACACAGTTGATTATGTAATGGACACACAGTTGGTTATGTAATGGACACACAGTTGATTATGTAATGGACACACAGTTGGTTATGTAATGGACACACAGTTGGTTATGTAATGGACACACAGTTGATTATGTAATGGACACACAGTTGGTTATGTAATGGACACACAGTTGGTTATGTAATGGACACACAGTTTGTTATGTAATGGACACACAGTTGGTTATGTAATGGACACACAGTTGGTTATGTAATGGACACACAGTTGGTTTTATCACTTTTCCACAGGATAGGTGACAAATGTCTGATCCCTGACACCCCTACCTCTGTAAACCCAATCACTAGAACGGGGGTCCCGAGCCCCCTTTTCCTCCTCCCTGCATGACCGCAGCGAGGAGAACTTTGAATGAAGCGTCAGTTGAGCATGCTCGGGGCCGCTTTATACAAAGTCTATGGGACTGATGTAGACAGCATAGTACAGCGGCTGTTTCTATTAGCCCCATAGTTATTGAATGGAGCGGCAGGGCGCATGTTCAACCACCACTTCATGCACGCTCCTCCTCACTGCAGGTTCTGGCGATTTGTGGGGGTCTCAGGGATCAGACATTTATAACCTATCTTGTGGATAAGTTCTAAATGTTGATATTGGGACAACCTCTTTAAGGTGCAAATTGTAACTATAATTAAAATAAAATACTGGGGCAAACTGACTACTGTTACTGACATGAATAATATATTCCAAATTATTTTATTTACTCCAATATATCATTAGAAAATATGTAAAACTCTCCACACTTAAAAAAAATCATAACTGGAGTAGCTGGAATCTCATACAAAACACAAAAACTGTGTAGTATGTATCTGTCAGTATTTAACCTATTGACATATTGTATAATGAACACTAACATGTAACCATGGGACTGTAAGTCTCTGCAGATCTGATGTCTAGTATTATATATAACTGACATCTATACAGGGCTCGGAGAAGGTATTTAACTGTTCATTACAGTTCCTATTGTTGTATATTGGTCTAATTATTGCTTGTACAGATGAGGAAATGTTTCAAAATGCTCCATTGATTTTCCAAAATGTAAATCACTCTGACTCTGGTGAATCTCTTCTTCCATCTGTAATCACATGTGGATCATAACCAGCATTTCACTGTGATAACATCATGCTATGTCCATGGTCAGCGTCAGCCCCAGGCCATACCTGGACTTCAAAGACTCCAGATAATCTACGCAAACATGCTCTATGTTTCAAGCCAAAGATGGAATCAATAGGAGGCCCACTATGATTCTCTGTTGTTCAAGAGCCCACATAGATCTCGAGTCAGTCCTAATGCCAATAGTGGTGGAAAAGTGATGATTTAGGGATGTTTTGCTGGACCTGGAAAACTTACCATTATTAATGGTGCCACAAGTTCTGCACGCTTGGGACCCTTGTTATAGTGATCCGTGGAGGGCCCGGAGGTGGGGGTTCTAGTGGAGGCGGTCTCACCGATCAGACATTTATCACCTATCCTTTGGCTCTCTCCATTAATTGCTATAGAAGTACTGGAAAAAGTCAAGTGGGACACCCCTTCTCGAGATAGGGGCTTGTCCAAGAGCTGGATATCCCATACATATGTCATAAATGGCTAAGGTGGGAAAGACCCTTTAATAGAGCGAGAATTTGTTCAGTCTCGGTTACAAAGAAAGTCTTTTGCCAGAGAGTCTCAATGGCAACTCATTGATATGAATGGGGAATGTGTAATGCTTAATTTCCCCTGTGGTGGCGCTGCAGGAAAACGAAACATTTACTGCCAGGTTTCCCCACAGATTACCGATGATCGCTGGGGGTCCCATCAGGGGGACTGTTTGTGATGAGCTTACTGTCAAGGGACCAAAGTAGGGATTGTCCAAAGCAGAGAAAAGCACATTGTTTTGGATTGGTCTAGTCAAAGTTCTGATTTGACCCAATAAAGGTGCTGTTGTAGGACCTGAAATAAACAATTCATACATAAAAACCTAGTAATCTGTTTAGATTAAACTACTTCACATGGAAATTCTAGGAAATGTGGTTTCAATAATTCATCCAAAAGTGATCTTTTGATATATCATAGGCCGGTTCCATAAAAGTCATATTGGTGAAATAGGTGAGTTCAGACCTCTACTGGGTCCCAAAAACTACAGAGCACCATAATAAGTTTAACAGGAGATCGTTCTTGGCTGAATTTCCTCTTTAAAGGGGGCAGATACATTTCTACATGAGTGATATACGTGTAAGGGTATGTTCACACGCAGTGTTTTCAGATGTAATTCGGGCGTTTTACACCTCGAATTACGCCTGGAAAAACGTCTCCATTACGCCTACAAACATCTGCCCATTACTTTCAATGGGTTTTACGATGTTCTGTTCCCACGAGGTGTAATTTTACGCGTCACTGTCAAAAGACGGCGCGTAAAAAGATGCCCGGGAAAAAGAAGTGCATGTCACTTCTTGGGACGTTTTTGGAGCCGTTTTTCATTGACTCCATTGAAAAACAGCTCCAACAATGTCCGTGAAATACGCAGCGAAAAACGCGAGTAGTTAAAAAAAAGTCTGAAAATCAGCTCCGTAATTTCAGATGTATTTTGCTAAGCCGTGTGAACATACCCTTAGATAACGTTCTACCTTATAGGGGATCATCCATAAGCCTGACACTAGAGCGGTTACATAAAGTGTCTCTCACTCTGGTGGACCTGGGAACTCTGTGCATTACATGAGCGGTCTATTAATTTAAATGGGAACCATGTAATTCTTCAAATTTCCGTATGGTGGCGCTGCAGGGAAATTTAACACTTGCTGCCAGCTTCCCCATGTATTAAATCAGATCACTGGAGGACCCAATAACCCTATGATCAGTCTACCATTTAAGGATTTTTTGAAGAAAAATGACGTGTCCAAAGTGAACAGCCCCTTTAAATAAATCTGAGTTCCCTTTGTCTGATATTATGTATTAAAAAGTAAAATACAAATCATTCAGTGTGGCAGATATAAAATAATATGGGACATCTAGGAGGGTGCAAATACTTTTTATCATCACTCTCTATTTTAAACCTTTTCTTCCACACAATATATTCTGTGTCTCTGGAGGATTTTATTTTGCAATGTATTCAGTGGCAGAGACAGTAAAATTACAAAGACAGATATACTTAGCCGCAGCAAAATAAATATTTTGTTAAGACTTTAATAAATTCCACATGGCTCACACATTTACTCTCTGCAAAAGACATATTGTCTATATACAACAACTTTTTTTCGCTTAAATGGCTCAAATCAAAACAGATTTTCAATAATTTGCTGTCAGGGGTTGCAAATCTTCACAAAAATTTGCTGATTTAGGCTTAAAAAATATTGCCTGCTTCTCGAAGCTATTTGCTTCAATAAATGGAGCTTGCAGCAGACCCAGCAGCATTGTTGATGTTAAACCTTTGTTCTGGCGATAATGATCTAGTCTAAGATACCTATTGTGCTGTTAAGAGCTGAAAATTCTCAGCCTCCGAGTCACATCTGTCAAATACAAGCATGGTAATCTGTGGAGATCTCTCTCCAGCACAGTATTGGCTTTGTAATTGCAGAAGGATGAGAAATATAAAGCACAAACTAGTGATCACTTACAATTTGAGGCAAGTACTCCTTGAGAATAATTAAGTTGTCTTAAAACACCCTGGACAATACTGTGTAATACAACATATGTTTCAACATGGAGGGTCTTTCAAGGAGATCAATGGGATCTTAATGCTCTAGTGCTCATAACTACGTTCCTCGGGGAGGTATCTTAGAAATGTCCAATGGACATACATCTTGGTGCTGGTTCATGCCACCACATCCTCACCGCTACCATGTCTGCTTGACTCAGGAAAGCTCTTGCATTCTTAAAGCCCCCTCCAACACCTTGTCAAATAAAGAGTAGGACCCTAAGACCATTTTTTTATCACTACTTTTTGACAATTTTGCTGAATTTCTCCAATTTTGGAGAAGATTAGCCAGTTTATGTGCCAGTTCAAAACAACCATCGAGAAAGGAATTCGACAGTCTGTTTTGAGGCCGAATGGAGAAGATAAAGAAAGAAAACGTCTACAATCAGAAAATATATCACCTGTGAGTCACTGGATATAATAGTTATTTAGTGCAGTATTTAAGTAAAAAAAAAATATTGGCACAGTCCCTATAGTAGATGTAGGGACTACTTCTGATATATGTGGTATATTCTTCTAATAACTGTTTGCTATTGATTAGCAATAGAAGGGTAAAAATAAACCATGCAAAAATGCCCACCACACAAGTAATATAGAAGAGGGTTGGTAAGGCAAGAGATTTAATATATGGTTGCACCTTTTTTTTTTACAATTTGTAATATACCTCAATTTAAGTTACTTACCTTTTCTGAAGTCTCAGGCCTTTATGCTAAGTCTAGCCTACAAATCTATGAGTTTGCACATGCCACCATCCAAATTAATTGTGTTGGCAGATCAAGTTTTCTGCAGGGTAGTCCTAATATTTGTTCCTGAAGAGAGTTGAGATAAAAGCGGGAGGGAATGGACCCTATGCTGTTCCTTCTAGCATTTGGACGTACCTAACATTATTGCACTAGTTTCTACCTGGATAGCAGCTTTTTATTTTGCCAACCCACCAACACTTAAAGGTTTTTTTTCATCAGTGGCATTTATGACATATCCACAGGATATGTCATAAATGTCAGATAGATGCGGGTCCCACCTCTGGGACCCGCACCAATCTCTAGAACGGGGTCCCCTTAACCCCGTTCTAGCATTTTGCGCTCATGCTGCCTCCCGGCCACTTACTGATTACATGGTCGGGAGTTACGGAAACAGTATAACTCGCTGAGCTATGCTGTTTTCATAACTCCCATAGAACTGAATAGTAGTTACAGAAGCAGCGTAGCTCGCATGCTATGTTGCTTAAGGAACTGCTATTCACTACTAAGGGAGTTACGAAAACAGCATAGCTCAGCGAGTTATGCTGTTTTTGTAACTCTCGACCATGTAATCAGGAAGTGGCCGGGAGGCAGCGTGAGCACAAAAAGTTGGAACGGGGTTTAGGGGACCCCATTCTAGGGATAGGTGCGTGTCCCAGAGGTAGGACCTGCATCTATCTGACATTTATGACATTTCCTGTGGATGTCATAAATGCCTCTGATAAAAAAAACCTCATGGGAAAAAAAAAACCTTTAAAAGGCAAAGTTATATGTCTAATGTAAAATTATTTTATCTTTAAATTTCCACATTTTGGCCTAGAAGTTTATTTTAATAAGGAAAGCCCAGTATACCGCCTATCAGTGTATATTTTATTGAGACAGCCTATCTTCCGAAGGATGAAATCCTACAATCATGTCACATTAACATTCTACATTAGAGGTTGGCAATCTGTCGATCGTGGTTGACAGGTCGATCACGGATGGGTTCAGAGTAGATGCTTGGCCAAGCTCCAGTTTCAACTCGGCCCCCTTTCGCCCTAACACTGTGCAGCCAGCATGAGTATGTCGCTCTGCTCAGCAAAAATTCTGCCTACTCCTGCCCCCACCTACATTTTTTAGTTCAGGTCAGTCCGCACTGGATGAATGTAGCGCTCTGGAGCATTTTTTTTGGCACTGGTCTGCTAGAGGAGGCTGGGGCGATTGGGTGTGCTTAGTCGGGCAAGTGTCCCTTTTTGCTTTTATTAAATGTTTGGAGGTATGACTATGGGGCACTCTGATGATTTTGTGGATATTTTGTATGTGCAAAATGAGGACAATATCTGCACAGTTGAGTCGTGGCCAAAGAAGTGTTTTCCTGATGATCTTGGCCGAATGGAGAAGATGAAGAAAAAGAACATCTAGATTCAGAAAATTCATTACCTGTGAGTCACTGAATGTAATGGCTATGTAGTGCAGTATTTAATTTAAACAGAAATATCCATCCAGGGACAGTGACCTTTTAGACCCTACCAATGCCCCTGATAAGTTACACACCATTCCACCACATGCTCAAGTTGCAACTCGATACTAGGTAGATCTCAAGACCATCCCAAGTTTTAACACCAGATCTCCACCTCTCTATGGTTGCCTACCCCTGTGCTACATATTCATAAAGTCATGTGCAAGACGAAAAACTTTGAGCAACTAAACCGAATGACTATGTCAACAGAACAAATCTGAAGTGAGCTTAATGCTTTGCATTGCCATTGGTATTCAATATAACCAGATACTCTACCTTGAATAACCACTGATGGACATTGATTTTGTCTTTGCTCTTCACAGCACAGCAAAATTAATGTGAAAGTCAGGGTCAAATGAGTCCCAGCGGTGTCCTAGGCTCTGTACTGAGAAGCACATCTCAAATACTAAAGAACTGGCAATCAACTGAGACCCATCATGCATTGTTACAATTAATGGATATGAATAGATACCACAAGGGAATGTAATTTACCTTTGTATCAACTTTGGAGGTTAGATTCCTACAACACTTGATTGTGCGGTATGATTTACATGCTCTTCAGCCCGGCGTATCAATGTAATATACTTTTATTTTCCTGACATGTCAATCTAACACTTTTCCCCATTTGACCTTGGCTATGCCACTTCCTATGCCACGTGCATTACGCTAAGGGATTTATTGCTACACTAGGCCAAGAGCTTACCCACACGCTTATTCAAGTATAGTATTAGCCCTAATTAAGAACACATCTTTATTAAAAGCATTAATATTCCAAGCTGCAAGAGTGAACTTCTTGGCTTTAAAAACCGTGAAACTTTCAGAATTGAAATTTATGCCTTAAATGATTATAACAAATGTCCATTAGCAGTCAAGGGTGATAAAGTTGCCGCTAATAAATATGAACTAATTTAAAGAGAATATTCCATAATTGCATTAGCCCCGGTATCTTAGTTTACATTCTGTTTGCATTTTCCTTTTGATTTAATGCACAGTCTATGTATAGCCCTGAACATCATCAGATTTGTTTGGATAGAATGGGTATAGCCCATTAAGGGTTTATTTGGACAATTTAAGGTACTCAGAAATATATAGCATGTTTATAGTATGTAACCATTCGGGTTGTCACAGAGTTAAAGGGCTTATCCAGGTTTATAAACACATGGCTGTTTTTTCCCCCAAAAACAACGCCACCCCTGTCCGCAGGTTGTGTGTGGTATTGCATCACAGTCCCATAAACTTCAATTTAGCTGAGCTGCAGAACCAGACACAACCCACGGACAGGCATGGCACTGTTTCTGCAAGACAGCAGCCATTTTTTTCTAATACTGGACAACCCTGCTGGTTTGTACCATTTAACGGCTTGTCATTCTGAGCCAGATTGCTGCGGTCCATTAATTAGGAACCCCTACAAATCTAAACCTTGTCCTAGTCTTTAAAATCCTTTTTTTAATTAAAGATTTATAGCGTATGTGAGATCATCCCTCCACTGACTCTGTGGCCCATGTCTCGCTGATTTTTCTCTGTAAAATTTATAAAAAATAAAAAATACAAGGGAACAGATTTTCTAATCCAAATGCCCAGAAATCGAAGTAAAATTGAGCCAGAACTCTGGTTCACATGCCATGTACCACGTTTATAAAGTGTTTTAGACACTTTTAGCAACTCATTCGACAAGGGAGGGTGGGTTTGCGGGAAAATGAGCGTGGTTTAACATGCATCAAATTGCGCTAAAATTTTTGCGCACATTTTTGGCTAAAGTAAGAGGTAGGCAAAAATGTCTGAAGATGTGTCAACATTATCATCCGGCATGAGCCACCGTAATAAATCTGGGGCATCTAGTCTAACTCTAAACTGTCTAAATTCATAAGTGTATAAGTGATCTGCCACAATGTCTTCTTCTGTGTCTTTTAATCTTCTGTTTACTTCTTATATTAGTCTCTTACATGGGTAGAAGAGGTGGCAACCAGCAATTGCAGCCACTAAAGTGCCCACAGATGTTGTCACTATTGGGCTTCACCATTTACAGAATTTGTATGCAAGAGGGATGGGGACACACATAGTCATAGTACGTTTAGACCAAATGCACATGATGCGTATTACGTGCAGATTTGCTGTGCGGATTTTCGAGCGCCAAATCCAGGTGTAATACAGTACAGCAAGGTAAATGGGACTTCAAGAAATCTCAGCTATAGGTTGCAGATTGTTTCTGCATGTAAATTGACCTGCAGTGTTCATCTTAACCCCTTCCCGTCGTAAACAACTTTCAGATTTACATTTTCGTTCTTTCCGACCCACCTTCCAAAAGCCATAACTTTTTTATTTTTCCGTCGATATAATCCTATGAGCGCTTGATTTTGCGGGACGAGTTGTAGTTTTTCGTAGCACCATTTATGTGCCGTATAATCTAGTAGGAAGCGGGAAAAAAATTATTTGTGGTGTAGAAAATGAAAAAAACAGCGATTCCTCCATTGTTTTTTGCTCTTCGTTTTTACGGAATTCACAGTGCAATTAAAACATGATGTTAACTTTATTCTGCGGGTCAATGCGATTACGGCGATACTAAATATATATCTAGTTTTTTCTATATTTTACTACTTTTCCAAGTAAAAAACAAAGTGTAAAAATGTTAATTTATTTTGTGCTTGTATTGTGTGCCAATTTCTGAGAGCCATAACCTTTTTATTTTTCCGTCGATTAAGTGGTATGAGGGCTTATTTTTTCGAGATAAGTTGTCGTTTTTAATTATATCATTTTGGGGTTCGGGCGTTATTCCGTTTTTTGTGGGAGATTAGGTGACCAAAAAATAGCGATTCTGGCGTTTACAATTTTTTATTTTATGGCGTTCACCGTGCGGGTTAAATAATGATATATTGTAATAGTTCAGACTTTTACGGACGCGGCGATACCAATTATGTTTATTTTTATTTTTTACTATGCTCTAGGGGGAAATGGGAAAAGGTTTTTTTTTTAACTTTTAATTTTTGTTATTTTTTTTTACATAAAAAACTTTATTTTACTAATTTTTACTTCTTTTATTTGTCCCCCCAAGGGGACTTCAACCAGCGATCGTTGGATCGCTTGCACGATATACTGCAATACCAATGTATTGCAGTATATCATCTTTCTGACAGGCTGAGGCAGGGCTTAATAGGAGCACAAAAATGTCGGACCTTGGGGCCTTCATTAGGCGTCCCTCCTTCACCGTTCGGTCCAGCCTCCGTGGATGGTGCTGACAGCCATGTGACCGCTGCAACCTGTAATTGGCTGCAGCAGTCACATGGGATGAAACGTCATCCCAGAAGGCCGGACTGGAGGAAGAAACAGGGAGTTCTGGGTAAATTTACGTGTATTTTTTTATCTGAGTTGCGATTTTTGCGGGGGTAACACTGCGATTCCGCCGTAAAATTTGCAACACTTGGCTATTTGTTTTGGGTTTTGTATCCCCATTAAAATCAATGGAGAAAACCAACAAAAACGCAGCTTAAATTGAAATGCTGCAGATTTAAATTCCGCACCGCAGGTACATTTATTAAAGTTTTTGTTGCGTTTTTTTTCCACAGCGTGGGCATGAGATTTTCAAAATCTCATCCACTTTGCTGCTACTGTAAATGCTGCGGAATTTCCGCACAAATTGCTCTGAAATTTAAAAGAAAGGTGTGAAATAGGTAGATAAATCTAAACCGCCCCTATATTTGTGTGGATTCCTCCTGCAAAACTTCTGTATAAAGAATATGAAGTTATTAATAGATGTGTTTATTGGATGTGTGATGGTCAGCACTCCTCTGGATCAGGGCTATCAATCATGTAAACTATGATAAGGACATTTAAATGTCAGTTTAATTTGGGATTGAGCTTGAGATTATCTTCAGCATTATTTGTTTATCGGAGATCTGACCTATCTCATTTTGGTTATGAGAACACATGGAGGACGATTAATATGCAGGATCAGTTGTCAGTTGTCAAGGTTGCAAATCTAAAGAGTCAGATCTTCTGAGAGTAAAAAGTCAGAGGTTTACAAAACAAATTGGAGATGCCATAATAGTGAAAGTGTAATATTCGAGAATTTATAACCCATCAGACTCCCTACTGAATAACCTCTGCAATGGCCGAGCTTGCGAGGCTCCGTCTGAATGACTTTGGGTAACTGCATTGCTACAAGCTGCCATAGACGACCAAGCCAGGCCTCTGTGTTCTTGTAAAGATTTCGGGATAAAATTTCATATTCATGGCTGGTTTTGTGGAAAATTGGACCTTCGGCAACAAGCAAAGTAGACCCCCCCCCCCATGTCAATTATAGACAGTTTATCACATAACTTCAGCCCACATAATACCACCTTACCGCCATATAGTTCTAACATAATGCAACCATATACAAGTACCATATAGTGCCCAAATAATATATAGTATAGAAATAAGACTTCCTTAACTCCTTTGCGACATGCACTGTATATATATATGGAAAAAATCGAGCAAAGAAGCAGCACTCAATAGCAAAAAATGAAATTTATTCACCCAACACAGCAACGTTTCACTTCCTCCATGGAAGCATTTTCAAGCAATTAGTGAAAAGCACACACAGGTATATATAGGGAGCACAAAGCTCAATTAACAAATCATCTAAATAGCAGCAATTATACACTTCATATTGAAAAAAATACCCCGTGTAACAGTGTAACAAAATATTACATATATGTGTACAAGAGTCAAACATTGACAAATGGTATGAAGAACTTTAAAATTCCAACGAGTGTAATACGTGCCTATAAAATAGTGTAATGCATTAATTGCATATTGATTAATAATCACATTATAATACACAATAGCTGGCACTCACCAATCTGGAGAAACAAGGACATCCTGAACAGAACATGTGTGGAATTAAAATTTCCGGCGTTACAAACGATGCACAGCGACGCAACAGCTGACATGATTACATCACTAGCAGAGGCCCATCAAATCGCACAGTCGTGTTAGGGTCAATGCAACATAATACGCCATGTTTGTTAAGGGCAAATATGCCAGAACTACAGTTTACAGGGTAGAGATACCACTAAAATACCTCTAATGAAGTCGTGAATAACACATTCCGCTAGTCAAGAAGGAGTGTATGAAAACTGTGTATAAGATGCACAGTGGTAGGTTTTGCTCAATTGGAATACCTTATGTCCCAAGAGACAAGAGAACGCCCGCTCACATAGCGTGCAGAACTCAAGTCCCACGAAGAAATACTCAACCAATGCGATGATCTATCATCAACACAGAGGCGCATAGTATTACTCCTATTAAGGGATCTCTGGAAAATGAGCAAAAACCTGTACCTTCAAATCAGAACTCCCCCGTTGCGGAGCTATCATTCACGGCTCAAAACATATATATATAAAAAGAGTCAATAAGCAACCCAAATGATACTGAACAAACATAGATGGCAGATGTTGTGGAGCTGTGCAAAATCAACAACATTATTGCAGTTCACATAGACAAAGAAAAATCTAAATAAAAATTGAAATGAATTTTTTTTTTATTCAATAACACTCTCCTATGACAGAAAAAAAGAGGCCACATGTGTACAGAATTCCTTGTTCCAGTTGGCAAGTGTCTTCCAATATCAATATCGAGACTTCAATCTATAAAAAAGAAGAAGAAAGAAGAAGTATATTAAAAATTACAGTATAATAGCTTTCCTATTCCTATACATCAGACAATATCTAGAGTAGTGAAGGGATCATGAACAGATATCATTAGGCAAAGGAATCCCCAAGGAACGCCGCAGAGGCCAAATCTAAAGGCTGTACATGAAGAGAATGACCTCTCAAAACCATCTGGACCACAATGTCCTAGATGTAATAAAATACTTATTTGAATACATTCAAGGGGTAATCAATATTGAGACCGTTAGGGTAGAGGGAATTTAGTCTATTGATCCAATGAACCTCCCGTTGTTTAAGTATCAATTCCCTATTCCCTCCCCGTTTGAGGGGGGGGGGAACCCTATCAATGATGCAAAATCTAAGTTGTTGTACACTATGACCCATTTTCACAAAATGTCTCGCTACAGGGAGTTCTACCTTCTTTGTACGTATGCTAGACTTATGATTGTTTAATCTAAGTCTACATTCAGTTGTGGTCTCCCCCACGTAAATCAAATTACAAGGGCATTGAAGAACATAAATAACATAGTCACTTCTGCATGTATAGTAGGAGGTAATCTTATAAGCTCTACCGGTAGTAGGATGCAAAAAAGAACTGCCTTTGAGAATAATCGCACAACTATCACAGGACAGGCAGGGAAAACAACCGTTCCGTGTCGAGTCCTGTTGTCTACCTCTGCCCTGAATATTCCTTGTACTGACATCCGTCACGACCAATCTGTCCCTTAAATTGCGGGGTCTTCTGTATGAAAATAAAGGAGGGGATTGAAATTCTATCACTTTATCATAGTAGTTACTCAGAATTCCCCAATGTTTTCTGATAATATTTGCCACATTAGGACTGCATACACTGAATGTGGAAACCATAGGGAGTCTATCCATTTTCTGCTGAATCTTCTTCCTATCCTGCCCTAGTTGGGCCCTATCCACTCGTTTAACTCTTTCCAGATGTGTCTTAAGAAGACGCTCTGGGTATCCTCTGTCTATGAACTTCCTAACCATCGTATTGAGTTTATGGTCTAAACTAATGGGATCATCAACAATCCATTTAACCCTCAATAGCTGACTATACGGTAGGGATTTGATCATCCCCTTAGGGTGATGACTGTCAAAGCTGAGTAGATTGTTGCAGTCCGTGTCTTTAACAAATAAATCAGTTACAAGTTTATTATTTTGTATGCTTACCAAGGTATCAAGAAATTGGACCTGACTATCAGAAACAACCATAGTGAATTGAATGTCGGAGTCTATCAAGTTTAAATGCTCAAAAAAACTGTTCAAACCAAGCAGGTCCCCTGTCCAAATGAGGAAGACGTCATCTATGTATCGCCACCACCCAAGTACCGAAGTGAAGTGGTGGGATACATAGATCGACGTCTCCTCCATGTCAGCCATGACAATATTGGCATACGTAGGGGCCACATTGGACCCCATAGCCGTTCCATGAAGTTGCATAAAATATTCATCATTGAACAGAAAGTGATTACAGGTAAGTACTATATCCAGCAAGCCCATCAAAAACTCTTTGCACTCACAGGAAAATTCAGTTCCATCAAGTGGCACTTGAGGGGTTGATCCATCACGGTGACCTCATCATCAAACCTGCCGATAAAGGGGGTGCGGTCGTTGTTATGGACCGATCCCTTTATTTACAGGAAGTTTATAGACAGTTGAATGACACAGCTGTACATAGGAGGATTTCGATAGATCCTATGAAAGATATTCAGAAACGAATAAGAGTGTTGGTTGACAATGCCTTTGCTAATGATATGATAGACAGGGATCTGTATACCTTTTTAACACCTGCATATCCGATAACTCCTATACTGTACTGTCTGCCCAAAATACATAAAAGTATTGTCAACCCCCCAGGGAGACCCATAGTCTCAGGCAGGGAATCGCTTCAAAGCCCCCCTGCCATTTTCCTTGATAAGGTTTTGAGAAATTTTGCCGTATCTGCTAGATCTTATATTAGGGATATGGCGGATTTTCTGAGCAGAATTAGAGATATTGAGATTCCTAATGGGGCTTTGCTGGTCTCATTTGATGTGACCAGCTTGTACACTTCCATCACCCATACGAGGGGTATGATGAGTGTGAGCAAAGCACTTGATAGAACTGAATTTTCCCGTGAGTGCAAAGAGTTTTTGATGGGCTTGCTGGATATAGTACTTACCTGTAATCACTTTCTGTTCAATGATGAATATTTTATGCAACTTCGTGGAACGGCTATGGGGTCCAATGTGGCCCCTACGTATGCCAATATTGTCATGGCTGACATGGAGGAGACGTCGATCTATGTATCCCACCACTTCACTTCGGTACTTGGGTGGTGGCGATACATAGATGACGTCTTCCTCATTTGGACAGGGGACCTGCTTGGTTTGAACAGTTTTTTTGAGCATTTAAACTTGATAGACTCCGACATTCAATTCACTATGGTTGTTTCTGATAGTCAGGTCCAATTTCTTGATACCTTGGTATGCATACAAAATAATAAACTTGTAACTGATTTATTTGTTAAAGACACGGACTGCAACAATCTACTCAGCTTTGACAGTCATCACCCTAAGGGGATGATCAAATCCCTACCATATAGTCAGCTATTGAGGGTTAAACGGATTGTTGATGATCCCATTAGTTTAGACCATAAACTCAATACGATGGTTAGGAAGTTCATAGACAGAGGATACTCAGAGAGTCTTCTTAAGACACATCTGGAAAGAGTTAAACGAGTGGATAGGGCCCAACTAGGGCAGGATAGGAAGAAGATTCAGCAGAAAATGGATAGACTCCCTATGGTTTCCACATTCAGTGTATGCAGTCCTAATGTGGCAAATATTATCAGAAAACATTGGGGAATTCTGAGTAACTACTATGATAAAGTGATAGAATTTCAATCCCCTCCTTTATTTTCATACAGAAGACCCCGCAATTTAAGGGACAGATTGGTCGTGACGGATGTCAGTACAAGGAATATTCAGGGCAGAGGTAGACAACAGGACTCGACACGGAACGGTTGTTTTCCCTGCCTGTCCTGTGATAGTTGTGCGATTATTCTCAAAGGCAGTTCTTTTTTGCATCCTACTACCGGTAGAGCTTATAAGATTACCTCCTACTATACATGCAGAAGTGACTATGTTATTTATGTTCTTCAATGTCCTTCTAATTTGATTTACGTGGGGTAGACCACAACTGAATGTAGACTTAGATTAAACAATCATAAGTCTAGCATACGTACAAAGAAGGTAGAACTCCCTGTAGCGAGACATTTTGTGGAAATGGGTCATAGTGTACAACAACTTAGATTTTGCATCATTGATAGGGTTCCCCCCCCCCCCTCAAACGGGGAGGGAATAGGGAATTGATCCTTAAACAACGGGAGGTTCAGTGGATCAATAGACTAAATTCCCTCTACCCTAACGGTCTCAATATTGATTACCCCTTGAATGTATTCAAATAAGTATTTTATTACATCTAGGACATTGTGGTCCAGATGGTTTTGAGAGGTCATTCTCTTCATGTACAGCCTTTAGATTTGGCCTCTGCGGCGTTCCTTGGGGATTCCTTTGCCTAATGATATCTGTTCATGATCCCTTCACTACTCTAGATATTGTCTGATGTATAGGAATAGGAAAGCTATTATACTGTAATTTTTAATATACTTCTTCTTTCTTCTTCTTTTTTATAGATTGAAGTCTCGATATTGATATTGGAAGACACTTGCCAACTGGAACAAGGAATTCTGTACACATGTGGCCTCTTTTTTTCTGTCATAGGAGAGTGTTATTGAATTAAAAAAAAAATCATTTCAATTTTTATTTAGATTTTTCTTTGTCTATGTGAACTGCAATAATGTTGTTGATTTTGCACAGCTCCACGACATCTGCCATCTATGTTTGTTCAGTATCATTTGGGTTGCTTATTGACTCTTTTTATATATATAAGTTTTGAGCCGTGAATGATAGCTCCGCAACGGGGGAGTTCTGATTTGAAGGTACAGGTTTTTGCTCATTTTCCAGAGATCCCTTAATAGGAGTAATACTATGCGCCTCTGTGTTGATGATAGATCATCGCATTGGTTGAGTATTTCTTCGTGGGACTTGAGTTCTGCACGCTATGTGAGCGGGCGTTCTCTTGTCTCTTGGGACATAAGGTATTCCAATTGAGCAAAACCTACCACTGTGCATCTTATACACAGTTTTCATACACTCCTTCTTGACTAGCGGAATGTGTTATTCACGACTTCATTAGAGGTATTTTAGTGGTATCTCTACCCTGTAAACTGTAGTTCTGGCATATTTGCCCTTAACAAACATGGCGTATTATGTTGCATTGACCCTAACACGACTGTGCGATTTGATGGGCCTCTGCTAGTGATGTAATCATGTCAGCTGTTGCGTCGCTGTGCATCGTTTGTAACGCCGGAAATTTTAATTCCACACATGTTCTGTTCAGGATGTCCTTGTTTCTCCAGATTGGTGAGTGCCAGCTATTGTGTATTATAATGTGATTATTAATCAATATGCAATTAATGCATTACACTATTTTATAGGCACGTATTACACTCGTTGGAATTTTAAAGTTCTTCATACCATTTGTCAATGTTTGACTCTTGTACACATATATGTAATATTTTGTTACACTGTTACACGGGGTATTTTTTTCAATATGAAGTGTATAATTGCTGCTATTTAGATGATTTGTTAATTGAGCTTTGTGCTAACTATATATACCTGTGTGTGCTTTTCACTAATTGCTTGAAAATGCTTCCATGGAGGAAGTGAAACGTTGCTGTGTTGGGTGAATAAATTTCATTTTTTGCTATTGAGTGCTGCTTCTTTGCTAGATTTTTTCCATATACCTTACTGGGAGAACGTCACTCCCTGTTATTTGAAGCTTAGCACCAGCTGTTTTTGTTTTTTTGCACAGTGCTGCTCCTATTATATGTTTGTTTCTGGTATATATATATATATATATATATATATATATATATATATATATATATCCAAGAAAAAGAGAATGAAGCAGCACTCAAAAAAACTTGGGTTTATTCAACTTGGATGAATAAACCCAAGTTTTTTTGAGTGCTGCTTCGTTCTCTTTTTCTTGGATATATGTTATACTAGGAGGGGTCACTCCTTGTTTGGAAGCGTAGCACCGGCCTTCACAGGCAAACAATGACAGTGCAGCTCCTACTTTTGTATATACTGTATACAAAATCTGTCATATAAGTACAAGACAAGATGGCACGGGTTCAGGAGCTGGGCTCACTCCATCAGCAGCGGGTGTCAGCTCTAACATCCTGGCCGTTAGTTGCGGTATCTAAGCAGGTAGACAGAGAGAGGGGTCTCCATCTGTTACCCCATCAATTGGAGGTGCTGTGGCAGATGGAGGTCTATCAATGGCCCCTAGGTCTGTCATATGCAAAAGCCCCATATGACCCTAATCAGCCGCCTGCCAGTTTTACACCTACAGGCATAATACACTGCAATACAGAAGTATTGCAGTGTATTATTTTAGCGATCAGAGGATTCCACATTCAAGTCCCCTACTAAGACAAAAAGAAAAAAGTTAATAAAAGTAAAAAAAAAAACAGTTTAGGAAAAAAAATTTTTTTCCAAAATCTCCTTTTTTCTTTTCTTTTTTGTAATTAAAATGAAAACATTAAAACACACACATATATATATATATATATATATATATATATATATATATATATATATATATATATATATATATATATTAGTATCACCGCATCCGTAACGACCCATACTTTAAAACTTATGAATTATTTTTCCTGCATGGCAAAGGCCATAAAAAAACAACTTATAAACAATGCCAGGATAACTGAGTGTATCCCAAAATGGTATCAATAACAATGACAGCTCGCCTTACAAAAAGCACGCCATCATAACGGTCCAAAAAAATTTACAAAATGTAAAAGTTATGACTCTTGGAACACATTGCTGCAAAAACAAAAAAAATCCCCAAATAGTTGCGTGTTAAAGGGTCTAAGGAACACATACTACTGCAAATAATATTACCATACAATGCAAAATAATACTGGGGTCTTGTTTGCTCCTGGGCATGCCATCCTTGGGAGAGCCCTAGCAATCAGGGGCTATGGACCTGACTCCTTCCCAGAACATCCGTCCCATGCACTTTGTAGAGAAACATAGCCGCCAGTCCCCAGAACTTGAGCAGGGACAATATTTAGCTGCTGGGGATTTTCGTTAATCTCAGTGGAGTGCCCTATTCTACTTATAGTTAAAATTTAGAGGCTCAAGCCTCCCACACTAATTTCCTGAAATAATCTGTGCTGCTGCTTATTCTCAAATGATCTAAATGACAACAAGTTCTTATTACCGGGTTTAATAAAAACCAACTGTGGCATGAAGATAATTATTGTCTAAGTCATCATCTTGGACGCGTCTTACAAATTAAGCAAACCAATGATCCTTGAACAGGACACTTCATGGTAGTCACACATTTTACAATATAAATGAATAATTTATCTTTATATTGATGGTATAGATTTTATTTTTATATGTAGACTTCGTATGTACAGAATTCATAACAAATGCAGGAATATTACAGTATGATTAATACATGACCTAAATAAGTCTCTTCCTATATATTATATTTGCTTTATATGCAGATCATTATGTTCCGTATGCAAAACCAAAAACAGATTTATTACAAATTCCCATTGACTTTCCCATATATAAGAGAGCAATACATGTTAATTGTTCAGCATCTGAGGCTTTGTTCACATCTGCATCGGGACTCCGTTCATGGTTTCCGTCTGAGCTTTCAGTCAGGGGAACCAATGAACGGAATCCAAACTGATGATCCAGTTCAAAAGGTTTCCGTTTGTCACCATTGTGTAAGGGTTCCGTTGTGTTGACAGAATGAATAGCGCAGTCGACTCTGGTATTGATTCAGTCAAAGCGACGGAACCCTTGCACAACGGAGACAAACAGAAACCATTTGCACCGGATCCGTCACCATTGAAATCAATTGTTTCAGTTTGAATTCCGTACATGGGTTCCACTGACGGAATGTTCAGACGGAACCCATGAACGGAGTCCTGACACAGATGTGAACAAAGCCTAAGACTGGATTCCCACGGGGCGGAAACACTGCATAAAAATCACGCAGTGTATCCGACCTGGAACCCGCAGCACATTCCTTCTAAAAAATCACACCACTTTGTGGTGCGGTTTTTCAGACCGAATATCCGCTGAGGAAGAAAGCCGTTCATACTTATCCCCTCCCTCCTCTGACGTCCGCTCCGGCCCCCCTGGATGACGTTGCAGTCCATGTGACGCTTGAGCCTGTGATTGGCTTCAGCGGTCACATGGGATGCAACGTCATCCCAGGAGGCCGGACTGCAGGAAGAAGGAGGCGTTCTGGGCAAGTATGATTTTTTTTTTCTATAGTTGCGATTTTTGCGGCGTAATCGCTGCGAATACGCCTCAAAAGTGGCAAGTCATTGAATTTAATGAGGAAAACTCACGACAGAAAATCAATAAAAACGCTGCATAAATTAACATGCTGCGGAAATAAATTCCACACCAAAGGTCAATTTTATAAAGTTTACGCTGCTGTTTTTTCCCCCATCGCGGGCTTGAGATTTGCTAAATGTCATCCACTTTGCTGCTACTGTAAATGCTGCGGGTTTACACAGGGAGACGTGCTGCCAACAACCATAATATTTTTTGCTGCATAAACTATACGATCAGCCAATTATGGAGTTTGCCAGTTCATTGGCTGATCGTTGCCCTGTTTACACAGTGCAGGGATCGGGAACGCTCGTTTATCCGATAATTTTCCCGTATAAAAGGGCCTTTACAGTCTTCCCGGCAGACAACCGTTTCCAGTGCAGTAGATAAGCGGCTGCCCAGGAGCGAGTATAATTAATAAAAGCTGAACCTAGCTGCTCAACCAAGATAAGTACTGCCTGATGTGTAGATATATTTCCTTGTACAGTTTCATGTGATCCTGGGCAGCTGCTTCCCTGCAAGCAATGACTGTCTGGCTTGCCTGCCCGGGGAGAGATCAGCCTCTTCAATACCAATTGTTCAGGTCCAAAAGAACAGGATTCCATAAAAAAATCAATTTTAATGTCCACCTTTAATAATATAATCTTAATAGGATTCATTTTTTTAAAATGTACCCATAAAATTAGTAAAAAAAACATTGCTGTTTTCTTCCATTTACTTGAATACAGCTTAGGTGCCATACCAGACATAGACCATGGAAAAGAATAGCACTGTTTCTGGAAGAGGGCAGCCGTGCTTTGCTAATCTCATACATCTTTATAGCGGATAGAGCTCTGTTTTTCCAAAAACAGTGACACACCTGTCAACAGGTTGCGTGTGGTATTGCAGCTCAGCCCCATTCACTTCAATTGGGCTGAGCATCAATACCAGTCACAACCCATAGACAAGTGTGGCGCTATATCTGGTCGACAGTGTCCATGTTTTTCTAATCATAGACAACCCCATTAAATGATACAATTATGCCACCACTAGGGGGAGTTTAGGAATTTACTGTATACTGTTTATATATTGATCTCAATAAAAGCACAGTATGCAGTAAGCTCATGTGCTCCCTCTGGTGGTAGCAGAATTGTATCCTTTAACTCTTCAGCTATGCTGGGGATTTGGAGCTCTGACCACTATAAAGATATATTAAGAAAATTAATCGACATAGAATATTGGACCTAACATGATAAGGTGTTAGAAGGTGGACATTTATTTTAGTTTGTTTACTCATAACAAACAAGTGTACTTTTTATTAATTACTGATAACATACAGATTGTGAATCTGTCCACCCGTGTTTTGACCGAGATAGAAGTCATAGTTCTCAAAAAAGGTCTATAATTTGTACCAACCGAGAAGTTTGATCCCTTGGTTTGGACTAAGGACATTTCCCTATTCATTAGAAAGCTCCAGTGGTTTAAATACTATTCCGCAATGGATAGACCCGCTTGCCTTGAAAATAATCTGGAGGCAAGCGATCTACCTTGGGACCTTTCACTAATTTAAAACAAAAAAGTGTGTGCATGCCACCACAGGCAGATAACATAGACATTTTCCAAAAACTGGTGAACCAGGATTTGGAGGCATTAGAAGGAAAGACAAGGGGTTCAATCATTTAAATAGACTGGAGAGGGAGGCTTCGGCTAATTTGGAAAAGGACAGGACCATCACAATTAAACCCTCAGATAAAGGGGGGAATGTGGTGGTCCTGGACTCCTCAAAGTACAAATCCCTATATCTGGAACTATTGTCAGATGCTACATTCTATAGGAAGTTGGACATGAACCCGACCAGTGCTTTCCTGAAGGAACTTGATGGACTCCTTCGAGGAGCCCTGTCCTCCGAACTGATCAATAAAGAGGAGTATGACTTCTTGTTCCCAAAATTTCCAGTTCTGGCCACATTCTACTCACTTCCCAAAATCCATAAGGGGATAGCACCCCTAAAGGGAAGACCAATTGTATCGGGGATGGGGAGTATAAACCAGAACATTGGAACGAATATAGATGTCATACTACGCTCCTTCGTCAATGCATTACCCTCGTACATCAGGGATACGTCAGACCTATTATTAAAACTAGAGTGGATACAGTTGAAGGACACTATGTTGTTGGGCTCTATAGATGTAAAGGCTCTCAATAGCTCCATCCACCAACACCTTGGTTTGGGAGCGGTAAAATACTATCTGCATACTAGAGAGATACATCTACAGGCACATAATAAATTTGTGCTAGAACTACTGGAGTACAATTTGACATGGAATTTCTTTGTGTTTGATGGCCGATGCTACCACCAGCTCAGGGGCACTGTGATGGGGAGCCCTTGTGCTCCTACATACGCAACTTTGCTCCTGGGTTGGTGGTAGGCCAATGTCGTCTTCTCTGAGGACCTCAGCCGGTGGCAGGTACACATCTGCCTCTGGCTGAGATTCATAGATGACATTTTTGTGCTGTGGAATGGCACCAGGGACTCTTTCCTGGACTTTGTTGCGCAAATTAACTCCAATGAATAGGGTCTAAAATTTACAGCAGAAGCCGATAAACATGTACTGCCCTTTCTGGACGTTCTCATTGAACGTGATCCTAAAGGATATATAAAAACAGAGGAGTTTCGGAAAAGTACTGCAACGAACAGTCTTCTGAGGTGTGAGAGCTCACATCCATATGCTCTTAAAAAGGGTAAATCTAGGGAGCAATACCTCCGCCTCAGGAGGAACCTCAACGTTCAAGAAACAGGCTAAGGATCTCCGTAGTCGTTTTAAAACTCGGGGATATCCTGATCGCATTTTGCGGGAAGCATTTGAAATGGCTGTGGACAAGGAACGTAATTCCCCATTGGTCCCGAAATTTAAAACAGAACAAAAAGATAGACAGTTCAGGGTAATTGGGGTCTTTGATGAGGCTCATGGAGAAATTAGAAAGATCCTTGAAAGACATTGTAGGATTCTGTTGCATGACCAGGACCTGGGTAATATCCTGAGCCCAAGACCTCAAATTACCTTTCGTAGAGGGAGGAGCCTAAGGGATCCCATAGTCAACAGCCATTATGCCCCACCACAGCCACAGGATAATAGGCTATCCAGAAAGCCAATGGGGACATTTAGATGTGGAGCATGCCCGGCCTGTGACCAGTTATTGCCCTCACGCACATTTACCAGCTCAGCAACGGGTGAACAGTTTGAAATCAGAGATTTCATTAACTGTAAATCCAGCGGGGTTGTATAACTGGCTAGATGTGAGTGTCCGATGGACTATGTTGGTAAAACCAAGCACGAATTTAGACGGAGGATGCGGGATCCATTTAATGATATCCAAAATGAGAGAGATACACCAATCTCACGACATGTCCATGCGGTACATCGGGATAATCCTGCTTCTATGTAATTTACGGGAATCCAGGTTGTTCCCAAAAATTGTAGAGGGGGTAACTGGGATAAAAGGATTCTTCAGGTAGAATGCAGATGGGTCCACAGGATGAAATCTGTTAGTCCAGCAGGACTTAATGAGAATGTCAGTTTTGGCTGCTTTTTGTGAAGTGTAGGAGTATAATAGGAGTCCAGACCTCTCCATCATTAGCATAATGCAGCCACTCTATTTTGCGTTGATCCACAGACAGGCATTCAATTTGACCTGATAGTGTCACCCGCAGAAGTGAAGCAAATGGTTTTTGAGATTTCTCTGCTAGAATGTTTCCTGAGCTGTGGGGAAGCCATGTTTGGTCGCCATGGTTACTCTATCTCACACGCCCAGCTCTCGCCCCTCTTACATCAGAGAATAGGTGGCGCTGAGCTCTCTAGCCGCGCCTGTCTTGCTCTTGATTGGATACAGGGGGGGGTGTGAACTGGGAGGGGGTGTGGCTATGAGTATATAGCAGCAGCAATCCCGTATTCTGGTTGCCATTGTCATTACTAAACCTGTCCTGTTATGTTGCCAGTTTGCTCCCTGAAGAGCCAGTAAAAGAGGCTGGTGAAACATGTTGGAGCAGTGGAATGAATATAGGGACTATCTACCAGAGTAGTATAGAAGCTCTGTGAGTCTGGAGGCCGCTCTTGTCAGAGCAAACCAGCAGCTTCCAACATATACAGAGGAAAGGACTACAACGCCCACACAATCAACAGGACTTGTGATCAGGGTCCAGGCTGTGTGTGTGTGAATTGTATAGATGTTAGTCGGTCCCTAGTGCACACAAACAGAAAGTGACACTAGTGGGTACAGTCCTGAGACTCTAAACACTTTCACACCAGGGTGTTTATTTATTTATTTTATTTTTTTGTATATTTTTAAACAAATTCAATAAAGGTTACTTTGTAGATTAAGGGTCATGTCCTGCCACTTTTGTATATTACTTTTTATTACTGCCATTAAGCTTGTTATGTGAAATATACTGAGAGTTGCTTAAACAGCAGATTCTCAATGCAATAATTTGGGATAAATGACTCATTATATGCAATATTTCTCATTACGAGGCCACTCATTGGTTATAATTAACACATAGAGAAATAACAGGGCATTTTGTGCTAGTTATGGCCACGGCGGCTCAGCGGGAGACTGTCAGCACCGTCTGTTATCAGTTGCAGAGAACAGGATCAATCAGGAGAAGTCTGTAAGTCTGTTTGGGATCCAGACAGTATTATTGATGAATCTGTGTCCTCAATTTCTAAAAGACTGTTTTCTTACATTTCCTGAGCCAATTACACTAAGTAAACTCTTCAGTAATGTCAATTCCACTATTCAGCTGAACAACTGGTAAAAGTGCAGGTCACTCATACTAAGAATTTTCTATGTTTAGAGAAAATGTGAGATGTTTTTAAAAGTGCACAAATCCTATATGTCTTATTCTTTTGGAAATGGGCAAAATGGCCAGAATGCTCCCATATCAGACACAATTCCCCCATAACAGTGACAGCCACAGTGCCCCCCATAAGTATTCCAGACACAGGGCCCCTATAACAAACACTGTACCTCCATATCTGTCACAGATGCAATGCATCCCTAACTGTGTCATCCACAGTGCCCCATTGACAGCCCCATTGCCTCCATATCAGTGACAGACAAAATTCCCTCATAGCAGTGACAGCCACAGTGACTCCATATAACTGAAAGCCATGGGTCCCCAAAACAATGACTGCCACAATACCCCCACAAAGTTTCCAGCAACAGTGCTGCTATAACCGACACTGTGCCGACATATCAGTCACAGATACAATGCACCTTTAACAGTGTCATCCACTGAACCCCAGAAAAGTGACAGCCACAGTGCCCCTTTGACAGCCACTGTGACCCCATATCAGTGACAGTCTCAATACCCTCATAACAGTGACAGCCACAGTGACCCCATAAAACTGAAAGCCAGAGTGACCCCATAAAACTGTAAGCAACAGTCCCCCATAACATTGACAGCCACAGTGCCCCCATAAGTGTTCCAGCCTCAGTGCTGCTATAACAGATGCTTCACCTCGATATCAGTCACAGATACAATGAATCCTTATAGGGGTTGTTCAGTTTCGGGGCAGTTTTTCATACTGGTGGTCTGTTCACAGGAGAAGTCATCAGTATATGATCGTTGGGGGTCCGACAACCAGATCCCGCACCGATCAGCTGTTGCGGCTGTTTCCGGATGCCAGAAGCTATGCAGTGGTTGGTGCCGGAAGCAGAAGGCTCTGGTCACAGTATAGCTGCCGTGCAGCAGTACTGCGGTGCTGCTCCTATTCAAGAGAATATGAGCAGATCTGCAGTAACCCAGCACGGCCGCTATACAGTGGTCAGAGCCTTCTGCTTCCGGCACCAACCCTGCATAGCTTCCAGCGTCTGGAGGCAGCCGAAAAAGCTGATCGGTGCAGGGTCCGGGTGTTGAACCCCCACTGATCATTTACTGATGACCTCTCCTGTGGACATGCCATCAGTATGAAAAACTTCCCCGAACCTGAACAACCCCTTTAACAGTCTCACCCACTGCGCCCGCATGACAGTGCCAGCAGGGGAGCAGCTATAGAGGGTGCAGAGGTAGCAGTCGAACCTAGTTTCTAGTTCCTTAGACACCAATATTATAAATGGCAAGTGGTAGATACGGGCCCTGTTATAGATTGTGCGTTGGGGCCCACAAGCTTCACGTTATGCCTTTGAAATTTGAATCCACCGTGCCATCATAACAGTGACAACTACAGTGCCATCACAGCAGTGCCAGCAACTATAGCTCTATAACTGCCGCAGTCCACCCCTAACAATGACAGCAATTAGCTGCCCCTTAGCAGTAAATGCCACATACCTTATTCATACTAACAAGCTGTTGTGCAGGACTATAAACAGAGGAGGGAGCACAGAGGACGGATAGCCCCTTAATGAACTTAAAATGGGCACTTCTTCTCCGTGCCTGTTCTTGCCCATGGATCTGTTGCCTCTGAATAAAAAATTACACAGCCTTGAGGGAGGTGGAAGGAAGAGTGTATCTTGATGCCCTTCTCCCATTGGTCCCATAGCAATGGCATGCCCGTCGTCTATGGTGGATACAGTAGACCACACGCATTGTCTGTAAGCATCGGAGAAGAAAACCCCTTCTCAGGCCCCATGCACACGGACCATAATTACAGACTCATTCATTTCTAGTGCCCACGGACAGCTTCCCATATATTTAAGGGAAGGTGTCCGTGCCATAGAAAGGCTCTGCAAAATATAGGACATGTCCTATTTTGTGCTTTTTACAGACCGTGATACCATACTTTATATGGAAGCATGGCCCGCAAATGTGGTTGGCTGTCCGCGGCCGTCAGCGGCCGGCCGTGCCCATAATCAAGGACCGTGATTATGGGCACGGTCGTGTGCAGGAGGCCTCAAACCTACAGGCACACTTACATTTCATTATATAAGTATTGACTTTGTATATTAATATTGATATATTTATGTTTCGGCAAAATATAGGGAAATATCTCATTATAAACTAAATTAACTGTATTCCCGGATTTAATGTAGATACCTAACATCGATAAAAGAAAGTTACCACACAGAGAGCATGTGCCAATTTGACCATTATTTCCAGTAAGCATCAGTTAACCAATTAAGTGCAATTTCATTTTTCATCCAGGCAGTTTGTTCCCAAGCAATGTCTCACGTTCCAATACACAAATGTTAATTTTGGGCAACGGAAGCTGATTTCGTGTAAATGTATAATTATCACCACTATCGGAATTGTGGTGACTGCCTTAACACTTTGTGGTCCGATCTACTAGGGTCAACTAGAAGCCTAGTTCCTTGGCAAGCAATTGGCTAACTAAAGGGTTAAACCAATATTAGATTTCCATCATGAAAGCAGGAAATTCAATTGATTGGTATTCTGAAAGTCATTTACTGCTTGCATTACCAATTACCCTGTAAAATTTGTAGCAGGTGCATGGTACTTGAATTTTTCATGGGTGATATAAGAATCAAAGATATTCTATTTTTACATTTTCAGCACATCTGTTGTACATATCAAGAGGATGTGAATTTTAAATCCATGTTAATTATCTGAATAGTGAATAAACATGTTATTATACGACTATGAGGATTGCAATCAAATTACGTAGAGTCTTATAAAGGCTGAGAAAGGGAGAAGATGGTAATTGTGTCTTTTTAGTTTGTATAGTCATACAGTAAACTTTCAGCTTTCTTCAAGGCTCCTTATTTTTGGTTCTTGGTCAACCTTGTATAGAGTGAGGTCATGGCCTTGCTATAAGAACCACGGAGAGGGGCCGAGTTCTCATTTACTGAGCTTATTCTCAGCACCTTCCCAACGCCTCGACCCTCCCCGTCACTTCATTGCCTGCGTCTCCTCTTTGCTTCTGGCTCTTGCAATAGTTGACCAGAAGATCTGTTGGTCAACAATTATTGAACGTCTACGTCTATCTTAAAAAGTTTCTTAGTGAATGATTTTAGAGTCACTAGAGATTCATCCACGCTATCATGTTATAGATCTGTGTTGAACATGGTGGACGTAGAAACCTTTGGAACCATACTACAGGGGCGGCTGTTCGGCTGCATAGGGTCCCGGAGTGGGTGGGGACCCGCTCAGCTGCCCTTAATGCTGTGCGCATAGACCGGCACACGGATTGGCATGGACGTGCGTCAGACGGAGGGGGGACCCCTTCCCTCCCTGTGCGCTTTCGGCAACTCACCGATCGGGCGCCCTTCTTTCACATATGTTATTTATGCCATTAATAACTAATAATTAGAAAACATATGGAGGGGAGGAGCCTGGGGAGGCTTGCTCTGTCTGGTGGTCTTGGTCACCTAGTAACCAGCGTCACTGTCAGATGCAGCGCAACATCTGGCAGTGACTGACGCTCACTAGGTGACCAAGACCACCAGATAGAGTGCGCGACACCTTGCAAGCAGCATCGCTATATTTGAACCAGTTATTGATCCTGGATATTGGCGCTGCTGAAATTAAGCCTAATACTGGTTGGCTGAGCCTCTCGGTGTAAGGGTGTCGCCAATCGGTGTTAGGGTTCTTCTTGCTCCGCCCCTTAGCCTGCCGGAGCTTTTACTGTGTGGTGTGGGTTGTGAGCGTCGTGAAGGGAACTGACTGAAAATAAAAAGAACAAGGAGGTAGTGGTTGTTGTCCTGTCTGTAGAAAATTTTGGAGTGGAGTGGAGCTCAGTGGACAGTTAAAGGGGCTTGCCGTAGTCCTGGTGACGCATCTCTCTCTTCTGAACGTAGCCCCGCCTCCTGGGATGACGCTGTAGACCATGTGACCGCTGCAGCAGTCATATGGGATGAAACGTCATGACAGGAGGCCGGGCTGCGCTAAGAATAGAGGATCGCGTCACCAGGACTACGGCCGGGGTAAGTCTAAACTTTTTTATAAATTTAAAAAAGTGCCTTTTTTTTTTCCTCATTTGTGATTTTTGCGGCAGAACCGCAGCATTTCCGCAACAGAGGAGCAGCGATTCCACAGAATAAATTGACATGCTGCGGCTTAAAAAGCCACACTGCAGGTCAATTTTTTTTGCAGCGTGTGAATGAGATTTGTTCACATCTCATCCACTCTGCTGCGACTGTAATACGCTGCGGATTATCCACAATAAAATGTGTTGCATAAAATCCGCAATGTTCATGCCTAATGTGTTCCTACCCTAAGGCCGGATTTACACAAGCGTGTGCTTTTTGCACGCACAAAATAAGTGGCGTTTTGCGCATGCAAAAGGTCCATGACAGCTCCGTGTGTCAGCAACGTATGATGCGTGGCTGCGTGATTTTCGCGCAGCCGCCATCATTATGAAACTCTGCTTGTATGTTTGTAGCACGTGGTGCTTTTCTGTTTTCATTCATAGTTTATACTGCTGCGGAAGTGCTCGGAGTGATTTTCACGCACCCATTGACTTCAATGGGTGCGTGATGCGCGAACAATGCACAAATATAGGACATGTCGTGAGTTTTACGCAGCGGACACACGCTGCATGAAAATCACTGACAGTCTGAACGGCCCCATAGAGTAACATAGGTCCGTGCGATGTGCGTGAAAATCACGCGCGTTGCACGGATGTATTACGCGTTCGTCTGAATAAGCCCTAACAATAAGGCCCAGTTCACAGAGTTTTTGGGCCTTAATATTGACTCGGACACTGCGTCAGAATCAGCACCAAACAACTTCCAAAACCGCCTCCCATTGATTTAATCTGAAATCAATGGGAGCCAGTCGCGGAAAAAAGAAAAGCAGCACATCCTTTCTTGCCGCTGTTCCGCCTCTGACCTCTCATCGAAATCAATGGGAGGCAGAAAAAGCATTTTTCACTGCGTTTTTTGTCTGCTTTCTTCAATCGCTGCAGGCAAAAAATGCAGCAAAAAAACGCAGCAAGATAGTGAGGGCAGGTCAAAATCTGCCTCAAAATTCTTTAAGGAATTTTGAGGCAGATTTTTTTCTGCCTGCAAAATACTCTGTGTGAACAGGGCCATACTTAAACAGTACTTTGAGACACTTTACTCACTGTGTCAGAAGAGCTGCTGACTCCCACTCTAGTCCTCTTCCGGCGATGTCTTCCAGGCGATGTCTTCGGTCCAGACGTCCAGTCCTTCACCTCCAGCCAGGCTCCAGGTAAGTTGTGTCCATGTGTGTCCGCGGCTGCGACGCTTCGTTTGCGGGTGCTCGCGTGCTGTTGCGGGTGCGCACTTCCGGGCATCGGCGGTCGCGGGTGCGCGGTCGCGGACGCTCGCGAGTGCGCATGCGCGGTAGTTTGCGGGTGCGCGCGATCGGTCCCACGCGCGGGCGTGCGGTGTTTGACGCCCAGCCATGACGAGAGGGGGGGCCCGAAGCTCACGACATTCTTTTGTTGAAAAAAACGGGCCCCATTGCAGGGGCCTGTTTTTTTCTACCAAAGGCAAGTCGCGGCAGTCGCCGGGCCCCCTCACATCAGTACCCCTAATACCCCCATGATGGCGGCCCTGCTCGTACCTATCTCAAGAACGGGGCCTCCTAAACCCTGTTCTGCCTTTCTCAGCTACCGATGCTTTTCGGCCACATCCTGATTAGATGGTCGGGAGTTACGAAAACAGCAAATCTCGCTGGGCTACGCTGTTTCTGTAACTGCTATTCACTTCTATGGGAGTTACGGAAACAGCGTAGCTCAGTGGGCTTTGCTGTTTTCGTAACTCCCGCCATCTAATCAGAAAGTGGCCGGAAAGGAGCGGGTGCTGAGAAAGGCAGAACAGGGTTTAGGGGGCCCCGTTCTAGAGATAGGTGCTGGTACCAGAGGTGGGACCCGCATCTATCAGACGTTCACATGTTGACAAAGCGTTTTGACTGTGGGGAACCAATATGGAAGGGCTTTAGTAAACTGGTTTACCTCTCATGATGGGATTGTTTGCTTTAGACACTCAATATTTAATGCAAGTTCAGCTGACAGATAAAGACCTCCTATCTGTTAGCCTGATCTCGAGAAAGCTTGCAGCTCTGGAGGACTGTCAAGGTCCATTGAAAACAATGAAATCCCATTATGGGCATTGTGTAATGCTCAATTAACCTGTGGGGGCGCTGCAGGGAAAATGATCACTGACATAATTTTGAAGTTATGCAAAAAAAACTAATTGTATAACTACTGATACACAAGCAGTGGCGGATTAAGTAGACCATGGGCCCTGGGCTGTTACCCAAACTTGGGCTCCCCTTCCACACCGCCGCCCTGACGCGCCGTAACTAGTTTTAAGACTACCTTTTTTGGCAAGCATTAACAAATGGGTGTTACGATTCTTCTTGTCACAGGGATGTGTCCCTACATACTGACCGTATCACACTGTGCTGGGACACATCCTCCTGACAAGGGGAATTGTCTATCAGTCCTGGACTGCAGAAAGACTTTTTGTGGAATACAAGGATTTCCTATAATAAACATGTCAGGAGAGGTGACAGATTCTCTATAAATCTAGTGACTCACAGGTGACGACGTCTCAGATTCTAGTATTTTTTTTCCTCTTTTCTTCTTCATCCAGTCCAGAGCTCATGACGACTTCTCCCAGCCATAACTAATTTCTGCAGAATTTGCCACTCAGATGTCTTCGGCTCCTCACTTTTCCAACATTTACACACCTATAAACGAAAATAAAGTTATCATGGTGTCACATACTGTGCCCCTAAATATAATAGCACCAAACACTGCGCGCCTGAATATAATAATACCACACACTGTAAAACACCACATACACACAGCCCCCTGTACATAGTGCCACACACAGCCCCCTGTACATAGTGCCACACACAGCCCCCTGTTGATATCACACATCGCCCCGTAGAGAGCATTACACACAGCCCCCTATAGATAGTGCCATACAGCCCCCTATAGAGAGCGCCACACAGCCCTCCCCCTCTTGTAAATAGCACCAAAAAGCTCCCCTATAAAGAGTGGCACACACATACCGCTGTGGATAGCGCTACACAGTTCTCCCTTGTATATAGTGCTACACAGTCCTCCCCTTTGTACATAGTGTCACACAGCGCTCCCCCTTGTATATAGTGTCACAGAGCGCTCCTCCTTTGTATATAGTGTCACACAGCACTCCCCCTTGTATATAGTGTCACAGAGCACTCCCCCCTTTGTATACAGGCCCACACAGTGCTACCCTCTCCCTTGTATATAGGGCCACCCAGCACTCCCCCTTGTATATAGTGTAATGGAGCAATCCCCCCCTACTTGAATATATACACAGCGTTAGTCCCCACCTAAAAAAATATATACAGTTTACTTAGCTTACACCGTGGCGGCCGCTCCAGCTGGACGCGTGTAAATCCTCCGGACTAGAAGCATGCGCAGACCAGCAGGATGCAGTACCTCATCACGCCGGCCTGCGCATGTAGTCTTCCCAGCGCCTTATAGGCTGCAAGCCGAACGTGACATGCAGCCTATAGTATTCATTTGTATCTAAGTCCTGAGGACTCAGATACAAATGAATGTGGCTGCCGCTAGCACCGGGGCCCCCTCCAGTGCTAGCGACGCCCCCGGGCATGAGGGGACCCATGCGATCATGTGCAGTTCAGCCGGCCATGGGCCCCTCGGGAGCCTTGGGCCCTGGGCTGCCGCCCGAACCGCCCTAATGATAATCCGCCATTGTACACAAGAGATACAGGATCTATAAAGGCAAAGGCAGGTTAAGAGCAACCAGAGCCTGGTATCAGAGGTTACCCAAAGTTTCTTCTGCATTAGAAAAGCAGTACTATATAGGGAATGTGAAAGTTGGGGTCCATATTGACGACTGTGCATGGAGCTTCAAGCTTTTATATCTGCACACACTGTCCAAGCTCAGATTAATGTGTAGAGCAGAAAGTGATTTTTGCCTCTTTAGGAAAAATAAAAACATTGCATCTGCACAGATTTATACCACCACCGCTGCTCCCGATGATTCATACATACAGTAGCCCCATTGGAATTGCCTAATTAAATATAGTATGATTTGCTTGCTAGGAAAAGAACAATTTTATAGTTTTGTTGCATCTGGAGACTATAACTGTAATGTTTGCAAGATAAGCTTTATGGAAAATAATGTGGTTTATAGAGCCATAGATTTAATTGGTATTTGGAATGACATTATCAGATAAGTCGATAGTACATTGTTACCGAGACCTTTTCAGGGGCAAAAACTTATGTGGATTAAAAGGATAAGTTTGAACATTTCTTTAACTCAGTTATTTGCACAAGTAAATGAATAAACGTCCAGAACTACAGACATCTTTCACTATGTCCTACCTCACTCTAGAACAGGGAGGCACAACTTTTTCTGGTCCGAGGGTCAAGTTGTCACATTGTACCACTCCCAAGGACTGAAGTAAACCTTAAAGGGGTTTTCCCATCTTAAACATTTAAGGCATATTAATTAGTAGATGTCATACGTTTCTGTTAGGGGACTTTTACTTTGGGATTCTCATCTATTGGGAGAATAACTGCCATAAACTGCAATGGAAAGAACAGCTTGCCTGTGCAGCCACTTCTTTTCATCGTCTCTTCGTCTCTAGATCATGGGACCCCATTCTCCCGATATATAATGTTTGCAGAGACCCCACTGATCAAATATTGATGGCTTATCCTACGCAATGGCCATCAATATGAATGTCCCGGAGAAAAACTCGATACTGTAGGTTGCTTAAAATAAAACTCATACAGCCACACAGTTTCTTTCATAACAGTGGCAGTCACACATTGCCCCTTATACAGTGCTCCCAATAAACAGTGCCAACTATACTGTGCCCTCCAATACTGTCTCTACACAGTGCTCACCCGTAACAGTGCCAGCCAGACAGTGTCCACCCATAACAGTGCCACCTATAAAACCAACAGGAACACAGTGTCCTCTTCTATCAGTGTCAGCCACTCAGTGTCTACTATTACTACCAGCCTCCCAGTGGCCCCTCTACCAATATTACCAGTCTCCCAGTGCCCCCCACTACTTCTAGCCACACTGCACCATTAGAACTTAACTGTCCATGCTCTTGCTGTATTTCCCCACTCCTTTACAATCATGGCCATGACCTTGGGGGAGGGGGCCTGAACGGCATCACAGGCTTCATGTGGCCCCTGTGCGCCCCTTTTTTAGACATGTGAGATACTTATAAGGATTGCAGGAGAAGTAAAAAACACTCAAACAGAACCCTGTACAGTGCCAAGTGGTATTAGACTAAAGCAATGGGGAAAAAAATACAAATTGAGGCCCCGTGCACTTGACCGTATTCTTCATCCGTAATTACGGACCCATTCATTTCTATAGGCTACGAACACCTTTCCGTATTTTTACGGATGGGTGTCCGTGCTGTAGAAATTATAGAACATGTCCTTTTTTTGTCCGTAATTATGTCATGGACTCCCCATAGAAGTCTATGGGGTGCTTCCGTAATTGCGGATGGCTACGGATGTAGCCGTCCATAATTACGGAAGCATTGCTAGGTGACGCCAGGTTTGCAGATGTTACACATCATTTGTGGTTTTCTTCTTCTTTTTGCGGATCCGTATACACGGCTGCTAAACGGATGAACAACGAAACCGTATATGTGGGTACTTTTCCGTATCATGGAAGCATTCTTTATATTTAATAGATGAGATGGACGGTCGGTCACAGCTTTTATTGAACCCTTAAAGTCACATACCACATCTTTACCAATGGATAACCCTATGTAAATAGTTAACTAACATAAAATGAATAATTTTACAACCATACAAAATCCATTAAAAAGGATGTCTCTGCAACGCCTTTGTAGATAGAAGCCGGACCATCGATTTTCTGAACGCCGCAGGTCTTGTGGGGCACGGGGCATACTGCTGACCATATATTTCTCCTACTGTGGCCAGTGCAGGGAAAATGTAGTATTATATGCTGACCATTCAAACGAATGCTGTTATCGGCTCTCTGCTTGGGACCCCTCTATAACATGTATATTCACTAATAGGTCACATGGAATGGGGTTGTCTTCATGAGACAATATCTTTAAGACTTAAAGGCTACTGTATATACACCTTCGAAAGCAACTTTCTAATTAGGTCCGCGGGACTTACGGGTTCAGTGAAAGCGGGTCCTGCGTGTCTCTGATATGCACGACCCATCTGTAATCGATCGAATATAAGTTATGAACTTAGATGTGATCGTTAACAGCTTGATCCTGCGTGTCAGAGATGCCAGGACCCGCCAACACTGAACCTGTCAGTCCCCGGACCTGACAGATACAGGATTCAGCGCTAGATACAGCTGCTCTGTATACAGAATACAAAGCAGCTGCATCTCAAAAAGTAAAAATTATTTTTTTATTAAAAACTAATTATAAACACACTGATACACATTTTTATAAAAAAATAAAAAAATAAAATAGCTTTCAAAGGTGTACATAGACTTTAAAAGACAGCCCCAGGGTTGTCCGGTCATTACCTCCCAGCAGGGATGCCAACCGCTTGCTGTCCATAAACAGAACACCCAAAAAGGATGGTTATCCTCTGTGCTTCCCAACTATATAGGATCCATTAAAACCACCCCCCGCCCCAGAACCGACCAGGACATTTTAGACCTGCTCCCCTCCTCAGCCTAAATTTAGATAGATGCTTAGGACTGTACATTGGTTCCTGCCCAGCACATCACTCCTGCCCAACCTGTGTGGGTGTCAGTATGAATTATAGTTTTGGCATTCTAATCATGAATCAGGGTGATCAGGATGAACAGTTCAAGCATTTAATACTGAACATTTGTGCATGAAAGAAAAAATAAATGTAAATGGTACAAGGCTTTATTTATGGCTATAATCTATGAGATCTTCTCATATAAATGTGAAGCTAGGTATGAAACAGCTCAGATTTTCTACCAAGCTTTGCACTATCTGGCCAAAAGTATGTGGACACTTGACCAGCACACCTATATACAGTAAGTTTGTTGGACATATCGTTTCAAAACAATGGGTGTTAATATAGAGTTGGACAACCTTTTGCAGCTTTAACAGTCTCAAAAGGCTTTCCACAAGATTTTGGAGTGTGTCTGTGGGAATTTTCGCCCATTCAGTCACAAGAGTATTTGTTAGGTTAGACACTGATGTTGGAAGAGAAAGTCTGGCACGCGCATCCAATTAATCTCAAATGAGTTGGATGGAGTTGAGATCAGGACTCTGTGCAGCCACTCGAGTTCCTCCACAATACACTCCTCACACCATGTCTTTATGGAGCTCGTTTTGTGCACAGGGGCATATGGTAATTTTAGTCTCGTATGCAGCTTCTCGACCATGAAAACCCACCTAATGAAGCTTCAGATGCACAGTTCTTGTTCTGATGTCACTTTCAGAGGCAGTTTGGATCTGTGTAGTGAGTGATACAACATAGGATAGGTAATATGTATTCACCATGCCCTTCAGCACTCGGCGGCTCTGTTTTGTGAGTTTGTGTGGTTTGCTGTTTCATGACCGAGCTGTTCTTACACCTAGACGCCCCCACTTCACAATAATGGCACTTACAGGTGACCGGGGCAAAGCTAGCAAATCAGAAATGTCACAAACTGACTGTAACGGCCGCGGTTCCCTCACCTCCCAGTCGGCCGCGACCGGAGACCTCTGTCTTCTTGCCGGCATCTCCCTCCCTAGAGACGCCAGCACATGTGCCCGTGCTGCTCTGCAGTGTCCGCTAAGTTGTATAAAAAGTTCCCTAGCCAATCCCCAGATCATCCTGGACTATAAAAAGGGCTCTGCCCTTCCACTCCTTGCCTGAGCAATGTTGTAGTCTTCCCATGTTCGTTAAGCAAATGGTCCCTTAGTTGTATCCTGTTCCCAGTGTTCCCGTATCCTGCTTCCCGTATCCTGTATCTAGTAACCGTATTTGTTCCTGAGCTAAAGTCTAGTGTTGGAGTTCTGCCACGTTCAGTGTCATCTGCCACGCCAAACATCACCTGCCACGCCAAGCTTAATCAGTGCCACGAATCATCTGTGCCAAGGCATCTGCTACATCTCGTGTCTGTCCGGACTTTCATACAGGTACTCTTGTGCTTAGACTTTCCATTGACTGTTGTTTGGTCAGCTGCCACTCCGCTATGGAGGAGCGGCCCAGTGGGTCCACATACCCTGGAACTGTGATACTGACTTGTGGCAAAGGTGGCATCCTATGACAGTGCCACATTTTAGGTCACTGAGCTCTTCAGTGTGACCTATACTAGTGGCAACATCTGTCTATGGAGATTACATGGCTGTGTGCTTGATTTTATGCAGCTGTTTGCGATGGGTGTGACTGAAACATCTGAGCTCAATAATTAGGAGGGTTGTCCACCATATCATGTATTTAGGTATTTTATACCAATGGATCCCTATATAGAGTGATCTCCTCCTTGGCACTCACTACAACTGTTGCAAAAGTAGAACTTCCAGCATACCCTGATAGTTGCGGGCTGTTACAGCATGCTGGGAGTTATAGTTTTGCAACAGCTGGAGGGCCATATGTTGGACAACACTGCTATATGATATAATGACAGGTTACCGGCTGTCTTATTATCTTAATGAAGCAACAGAATTCCTGATCATTTACTAGTAACTTTATTCCTAACTTTGCATGCACGACACAGAGCTGCAGCCATATAAGTCTTTAAAAATCATTGGACCCATGACTGTGCCGATTTATTCAGCTAGTGTCCATCATCACACAAGCATCTATGACACAAGAAGAGCGAAAAGATAGATCTCACACTCAAAAAGCTCCCATGGGTTGAAGACTCTTCATTAGCGCTCTTGAAAGTATTTGCTTTGTCAATAAAATATAATAAGCAAATGTCAGGCTGGAAGGAATATGAAGATGATTTATAAATCTCTTTTTGAATATCTAAAATGAAAAAAAAAAAAAAACATAAATGAAGTCCTCTGCGCTATATTAAAATATCAAATTGGCATCATCAGACTTGAAAAAAATAGTTAAACAGTTTGAGAAATAAAGTCAAGTTATTAATTCTTAAAGGTTATAAACTTTTCAGTTTATATTCTTTCTCTCCTCCCAGCTTCCTACAAAAACAAATCATTAAGATAAAAATACATAATACAGAGAAAGTCAGTATTAGGACTGTCACTCATCTCCCCCCATTGCATTCTGGGACTGGAAGTGCTGGTGGTGCATGATCAATGTCACGATCTCTGGGTATGTGGACCCACTTTGCCGCACCGCTGTAGCGGGGTAGCAGCTGGCCAAACAACAGTGTACCAACTCAATATAATTGTCCGAGCACAAGGGTACCTGTAATAGTCCAAACAGTAGAAACAGCTTAGGCACAGATGGGACCTTGGCAGCAGGTAATGCAGACGTGGTGTAAATCAGCAGGCGTAGTAGACGGCGCAACACGACGCCAACACTAGAGATGGCATAGGAAAAAATACAGCACGGGATACAGGGCACGGGAACACAGGGAACAGGGTATGACTAAGGGACCATTTGCAAGACTAACATAGGCATACAAACAATGCTTAGGCAAGGAGTAAAAGGGCGAAGCCCTTCTCAAAGTCCAGGGTGATCATGGGCTAATTACGTAGTGATGTTTTACATGTGCGCGCACTGGCCCTTTAAGGCAAAGTGGAGCGGAAGTGAGCGCTGGCACTCACAAGTCCATGGCTGCAGCTGTCGAGGGATGAGTAGTCCCGACGGTCCAAGGCCGTGTATGTTACAATCAACACACACGGTTTTACCTCCTTCTGAATGCTAAGTGGAGCCACCTGTATCGTAAGTGGAGCCACCTGTATCACTCCCTGGAAGTGGAATCCTAAAGAACCCCCTGAACATATGAACAGCCAACATGAAGTACTCCATAATGAATAAATATTGTTATTGGGATTGTATTAATGTTAAAGGGGTTTCTGAGAAAAAAAAGTGGGTCATCTTTTTCAAAAGCGCCACCCTTCTCCATGTATTGTCTCTTACTTTTCAACTTAATGGAACTGAGCTGCACCACCACACACAGCCAATGGGCAGGAGTGGAAAACAAAAGGTAAGCTGCCTCCACACGGAGCAACTTTTCCAAACTGAACAAATGATACAGTACAGAACAGCAGTTCCGCGGAGAGGCAGGGAAACTGCTGTTCACCTGGTCCGTGGTCAGGCCGGGAAATCCAGCCGAGACTCGGACCGTTTTTCACGGCCCGAACACGGTCGTGTGAAAGAGGTGTAAAGGGTGGAGAGGGTGTTTGAAAAGTGAATAGCTATACACATCTGGGCAGCAAACTCTGCAGGAACGAATCATGTCCGGGAAAAGTTGTCATAGCGGTGTGGGTCGGATGAAGAAGAAAAGGGAAAGTGAACGAATCCAATCCGAGAAGTTGTTATCTATGAGTCACTCGATGTTATTGTACTGTATACACAGCATGACTGTTATCTGCAGAGCATAAATGTAGAACCGGTATATAACCACTGTATGAACACTGTATGGTCTATGTGCTGGATACATGTAGTAATGGCGTGGAGGTATTATTTGGCTCTTGCATAGTAGTATTATTTGGTAAGTGTATGACTCTATTATTGAGATGTATACTATGATGCATACATTAGTGTTTATAACGGGCATTTATGGATACAGGTTCCAGACACGGAATAGCGTACCATGATAGTATATCTAAGCCGATCATGTATTCTAAATGTTGTCTTAGAACCCTTGGGTCTGTTCCTCCTGAAATTGTAGAGAACCGAAAAGACCACTGAGACCAGTTTATTGGGGTCTTATTTTGGATCTAACTTTTTTATTTTTTGTTTTGTCAGAGGTCTGATCATTAAATGCAATGAAAGTCTTAACTTTTACATAGAGCTGGTAAATGTTTATGTCGAGGGGGGAGGGGTCGACATTCAAAAGTTTTCTATGGGGCCCAGCCTTTTCTAGTTACGCCCCTGCACATATACAGTATATATTCTCTGGGCCATGAATGAAGATTCGTAAAATTATTTAAAAAAAGGGAAGCTTTTCATTGTCATTTAGTTGTCATTGAGTTCCATTGCGTAAGTTAGATAGGACCATATGTTCACACTGCATTTTGCCTGTATGTTTGTAACTTACCCATAGGTTCCCATTATACTGACGCAGGCCAAAAGAGTGTTCGGGCAGTTTATGTCATGAATACAGTTTTTTTGCTGAAAAGAATAGCGCAGTCAACTACTCTATGCTATCCAGAGGCATTCAGTAAAAAAAGTAAACGTCCAACGTATTTTTTTTAACATGGTAGCCTATACGTGACAGATGCCACTGTATGACATTTGTCACTGACCTCTGTTGAACGAATACATCGGGAAGCTCCAGTGATGTAACTAAATATATATATATATATGAACAGTTATATCATTGGAGCTTTCTGCACAGGGCCACAGGCAGCACTATGACATTAATCTTAAACCCAGTGTAAGGAGGTAGAAGTATAAGGGGAAAATGTCAAGCTACTGCCTCATACTGGTCCCTGCCAAGACCTTCAAGTAATGAACACCTGGGAGCTCACTCAACTTCCCCATCGTACTCGTCCATGCTGCCTGCACTCCGGACTCACTTGATTTCCCAAGCCCCATGCCTACTCCAACAACAAGGTACCCTACAGCCACCTACATGACGGCATAACTATCCCCCATTCAAAGCAGAGTTCACTGCTGCTTTTTATCTCCACCCAGGGAAGATACATCACTGAATCTTTCCTGGGTTAGCCCCAGTGACATCACAGTTCGTACAAGGCCAGTTGCGTCACTGGAGCTTCCCTGTGGTAGCCCTACTGATGGCCCCAGGAACGATTGTGAGGCAGCAGCCTGAGAACTTACCATGTGTTTTCCCGTACTCCTAGCGCTGGGATTAATGTCGTAGTGCTGGCTGCAGCCCTGTCCAGGTAACTCCAGTGATATAACTTCATATATGAACAATAATGTCACTGGAGCTCCCAGACGTATAATGGAGGCTGTGATGGATGCCTAAACAGTGGCATCCGTTAGCCATAGTCTTTAATAGTATCCTCTTAACTCCTTCAGGACGCAGCCTGTTTTGGCCTTGTAGACACAGCTGATTTTTTTAAATCTGAGATGTGTTACTTTATGTGGTAATAACTTTGGAATGCTTTTACCTTTTCCAAGCGATTCTGAGTTTGTTTTCTCGTGACACATTGTACTTTATGATAGTGGGAAAATTTGGTTGATAAATTCAGTATTTATTTGTGAAAGACCAAAATTGTTAGAAAATTTGCAAAAATTAGCATTTTTCTAAATTTAAATGTATCTGCTTGTAAAATAGATAGTAATACCACACAAAATAGTTACCCGTTAACATTTCCCATATGTATACTTTAGATTGGCATCCCTTTTTGAACATCCTTTTAGTTTTCTAGGACGTTACAAGGCTTAGAACTTTAGCAGCAATTTCTCACATTTTCAAGAAAATTTTGTTTCTGCCCACATTTTGCAGTTTGTAGAAATATCCCACATGTGGCCCTAGTGTGCTAATGGATTGAAACACCGGTCTCAGAAGCAAAGGAGCATCTAGTAGATTTTGGGCCCTCCTTTTTTAGAATATATTTTAGGCACCATGTCAGGCTCGAAGAGGTCTTGTGGTGCCAAAACAGTGGAAACCCCTAAAAAGTTACCCCATTTTCGAAACTACACCGGTCTAGGAATTTTTTTTAGGGCTATAGTTAACATTTTGACCCCACAGGTTTTTCGCTAAATTTATTGGAATTAGTCTGTGAAAATGAAAATCAACTTTTTTTCTGAAAAAAACGTAGACATTTTTAATTTTTACAAGGAATAAAGAGAAAAAGAACCCCTACATTTGTAAAGCGATTTCTTCCAATTACGGCAATACCTCAGATGTGATAATAAACTGTTGTTTGGACACACGGCGGGGCTTAGAAAGAAAGGAGCGCTATTTGGCTTTTGGAGCTCAAGTTTTGCTGGAATGGTTTTCGGGAGTTATGTCGCATTTGCAAAGCCAAAACAGTGGAAACACCCCAAAAGTTACCCCATTTGGGAAACTACACCCCATAAGGAATCTATCTAGGGGAGCATTTAGACCCCCACAGGTCTTTCGCAGAATTTATTGGAATTAGGCCGTGAAAAGGCATATCAACATTTTTTCCACTAATATGTTGAATTTTTTCATTTTCACAAGGGATAAAAGAGAAAAATCACCCCAACATTTGTAAAGCAATTTCTCCCAAGTACGGTACTACCCCACATGTGGTCATAAATGCTTTTTCCATTAGAAATGAATTAACCCTTTCAGGACTGATCGATTTTTTATTTTTGTTTATCACTCCCCGCTGTCCAAGAGCCATAACTTTTTTATTTTTCCATCAATAGATGGGAAGGGCTTATTTTTTGTGGGAGGAGTTGTAAGTGCTATTGACACCATTTAAAGTACCAAGTAATGTACTGGGGAACAGAGAAAAAATTATTTGTGGGCTGAAATTGTAAAAAAACTGTGATTCCTCCATTGTTTTTTGAGTTTCGTTTCTATGGATTTCGACAACTTAACTTTATTCTGTGGCTCAATACGATTACAGTGATACCAAATTTATATAGAAAAGGAAGGTTGGATCCAGCATTCGTGAAGATAAAAGGAATCTTTTTCCAAGTTTTAATTGTTCTTGTTTAAAAAATAAGAGGTTCGATAGCATGTATAATATCTTGCAATGATAGAAGTAATGGTAGGTAGCCTACGCGTTTCAGACGGTGTCTCCGTCCTTATTCATGGCTAGGAGAAATTCTCCCTATATTACAAATTTATATAGGTTTTATTTATATTTGACTACTTTTACAAAGAAAAAATTATTTGTTTAAAAAAAAATGTTTTGTTTAACCACATCCCGAGAGCCATAACTTTTTTATTGTTGGTCAATTGAGAGGTATGAGAGCTTATTTTTTGCAGGACGAGCTGTAGTTTTTGTTGGTACCATTTTTCGGTACATATAACGTTTTGATCGCTTTTTATCACAATTTTTTTTAGCGCCATGGTTTTTTATTTTTTTTACGGCTTTCACCACGCAAGTTAAATAATGGTTTATTGTAATAGTTAGGACTCTTATCCACGCAGCGATACCAATTTTGTTATTTTTTTATTTTTTACATTACTTTAGTTTTTTTTTTACTTTTAATAATTTTTTCACTTCTAATAACTTTATTTAACTTTTTTTTACACATTTTTTTTACACATTGTTGTATCGCTGGTACAATACACTTCAATACTAATGTATTGCAGTATATTCTCATTTTTACAGGCTCCTGTAACAGTGCAATTCCTGCTACTGTTCGTTAGTCCCGGGTGTCAGCTGTAATACACAGCTGACACCCGCAGCGTATGGAGCGGGATCCGCACATGAGCCAGCTCCATACATCACTCCCACACCACGACATGCTATTACGTCATGGTCCGCGGAGGGGTTAATGCGCAGCGGTTGGTGTAAAGTGAAAATTGCAATTTTCCACTGATATGCAATTTTAGTGCACAATATGTTGTGCCCAGTTTTTGCCACGGAAGACAAATACCTCATATAATTTTAAGCGGATTCTTCCGGGTATGGCGATGCAATATATGTGGGTGTAAACTGCTGTTTGGGCACGCTGTAAGGTTCAGAAGGGAGGGAGCGCCATTTGGCTTTTGGAGCGCAGATTTTGCTTGGTAGTTTTTCTGGTTGGGGTTTTACTGGTATTTCAGTTAATAATGTGGGGACAAATGTAATCTGTGTAGAGTACATCAGGGCACAATAAGAGGGTATAATAATGGGGTAAATAAATAATAATCGGCAGAAGTGTGGCCAGTGTCGCACTGATAAGTGGTGCCCAGTCTTATTCACTCATTTTGTGTCGCTATATTCTGAGAGTTAGAACTTTTTTATTTTTTCTCCATCGTGTGAGGGCTTTTTTCTTGCGGGCAATCTGTAGTTTTCATTGGTACCATGTTGGGATACATGCGACTTTTTAATCACTTTTTATTCTATATTTTGGGAGCGGAGGTGACTAAAAAAAAGTGATTTTGGCACCAATTTTTATTTTATTTTTTTGCGGTGTTCATCGTGTGGGAAAATTAGCATTATAGTTTTATAGTTTGTGTCGTTACGTATGCGGTGATACCAAATATGTGTAGTTTTTTTTTAAGTTTTCATTTTTTTCCTATAATAAAAGACTTATTACAGGAAAAAAAAAACAGTTTTTGTTTTTTTAACTTCTAACATTTATTTTTACACTTTTATTTAAAAAAATTATTTGTATTTTTTTTGTCTCACTAGGGGACTTGAAGACATGCAGCACTGATCGATGCTATAATGCATTACACTACCTACGTGTATGACACTGACAGGAAGCCTATCAGGACCTTGCCGGAGGTTGGTCATCATAGGCTTTCATACATGGCAGACCTGGAGGCCATTGTCTGGCCTCGGGGTGCCATGCCAACCAATAGCACTTCCACGGTCGCATTGTCGGGGGTGCCGATCTGCTACAAACCCCTTAAATGCGGCGATGGCAATCGATCCCCACATTTAAGGGGTTCATTGTCTAAACCGCTGGCCGGCAACAGTGTAGTGTCAGCTGTCGGGGAGAGCTGACCCCCCTGTGCATCGGGAACGGCTCAGTAACTATACATCCTGGTGCTGGAAGAAATGTCCCACGAGTAGACGTACAGTTGTGTCATCGTGCGGTTAGGGGAAAATGGATTTGTCATGAAAAGGGTCATGAGAATTTATGACACATCAGCTAAATGTATACCATTATAGCCTATGGATGATGAATGCCTAAGGCCCTTTAAAACGGATAAACTGTAGATACTGCATTTATTTTATGTATCTTGTATATTTTTAGTTTTCATTGGGTTCTGTTATTCCATATGGAGGCAGCATGTTCCATAGATTGTTACAGAACATTAATTTGCTCATATAACCCACATGTGTGTTTTATTTCTTAATGTCATTAACATTATACACCATAATTTTTTTTTAATGTAGTAACATATGTTTCGGAAGTAATAATGGGGTGCTAATAAATTACACCCATGTCAGATTCCCTATGTTCATTTTTCAGGTCGATCACAACAGAGTTCAGTAACTGAAGTTGTTGAATATTTCTACATGGTGCCTTTACTAGCCAAAGTCTCATGCAGTATTTATGCATCTATTATCCGAAAGTCTGTCTATGGGCATCATGTAGAGATGACATAAGGTAAAAAGGTATTTAGAGTATTTCCATATACGTAGGCTCCTAGCAGAAAATGGCAGAAGAATGTCTTTACATAGTTTGTTATTTTCCAAACCATTCAGATGTGTCATGAAAAGATGTAGGACCTGCCAAAAACTAGCAAAATATTTGACATCCCAACAACCGTCTCAATTTAATTCGACATATACCAGGATGACATGGAAATATAGATGTAAAAAATCATGGTATACCCTACAAAGGGAGCCATATTATTGAGAACATGATGATATCTATATATATCTTTATCCATAGTCTTCCTTCTCGAGGGGACCACAAGGTGCAATACCCAACATGACAGTTCAGTTAAGTTCACTGAGCTCATGTGTATAGCAACATGAGAACAGTTCGAGTGCAGTACTTTGTAAGGAGTCCAGACCAATGTTCAAGTTCACTTTTGTGGAAGCACCCTCTTACATGCTCAGGGGTTAATGAGTTCATGTCATGAATATATATTGTGTTGCACTGTTATTTTGTTTTCTAGGTCGGCTGGATGACATGTTGCAGTGCCATGCAGCACTATTGCATGTGTGTGGTACTGTAACTGGGCAAGGAATGAGAGTCTTCTGGGTGACAGTTACAGGGGAGATATGCAGGACTTGCGAAGCCTAAGAAAAGTCTGGTGCTGGTAAGGGACTGAGCGTAGTGACGCTGATGCGCTGCGCCACCATGCTGACGGAAGGGGATAGAGTAGAGCCCATATAAGGAGGAGGTTTTGCGCCAATAGAAGGAGAACGAGAGAACTGCATGAGGTGTAAGACCTGAGAGCTGTTGGTCTGCGTGAAATTGTTGGTCTGTGCTTAAAGGTTCTTTCCAGTCCCAAAAAATGAATGGCCCATCCTAAGGATAGGCCATCAATACGTGATCGGTTGGGGTCCTATTCCCAGCACCACCGCCGATCAGCTGTTTTGAGGGGACAGCAGTGAATGGGAGAAGGCTGTAATACTGTGAAGCACCGCTGCAAGTGTGTCGGCGATTCACAGTATGAGCAGTAGAAATTAAGGGGAAGCAGCGCTCGTACAAGCGCTATGACCCCTTCAAAATGACTGATCGGCGGGGGTGGCGGGAGTCGGACCCTGACCGATCACATATTGATGGCCTATCCTGAGGATAGGCCATCCATTTTTTGGGACATAAAAACACTGTTAAGTTGGATCCGAATCTCTTTACCATTGGGTGAGAACTTGTTCCTCTGCGATGAGGCGTGTTAAGCAGGACGCTGAAACTGCAGGGTTGGTAAACCGAAGGTCAGGAGACGTGATGCGGGTTTATGTGGAGCGGAGAAGGTCATCTGCTGGGAAGTGAGCAAGTCCTTGAAGGGAGCTGTATGACTGCTATTCTGAGCGGAGTCCGAAGCATCTGTCACTTAGCCAACGGGGAACCACTCCAGTTACACTACAGTACAAATCTCTTCCAAAAATGTAATATGTTGTCATGTGTTTTTAATGGTTGGTTCATGGAATTACCATAGGTTTAAATAAGAAGGCCAGACATTGGCAAGTACTTGTGATATGGTTTGGTCCATGCAGTCTTGAATGGGATACATTGGGTATGTCGAAAACATAAATCAACTGTAAAGGATCTGCCAGACACAGCTTCTGTGTCGACGCCCGTGGTTAGTCAGTCTGCACCTGCTCCTAAGTCTGATCGAGTGACCCCCCTCCTTCTACCAATCAGGCTGGGAGGCTGAGGAGTGGGAGAGCCTATCACAGCCTGGCCAGACGGAGCTAGCTCCTGCCCTCTGTCTATTTATACCTTCACTTCCTGCTCCTCCTTTACCTGTGATTCTGTCTGTTTCCTGGCTCTGCTGCTGCTGCTTGTACTTTTGTCCTCTGCTCCATATAGACCCTGGCTTACTGACTACTCTCCTGCTCTGCGTTTGGTTCCTCGTACACTCCTGGTTTGACTCGGCTCGTTCACCACTCTCCTGTTCTGAGTTTGGTACCTCGTACACTCCCTGTTTGACTCGGCTTGTTCACTACTCTTGTTGCTCACGGTGTTGCCGTGGGCCACTGCCCCGTTCCCCTAGCTTCTGTGTTCCCTTGCCTGTTTGTCTGTCGTGCACATAGTGAGCGTAGGGACCGTCGCCCAGTTGTATGCCGTCGCCTAGGACGGGCCGTTGCAAGTAGGCAGGGACTGAGTGGCTGGTAGATTAGGGCTCACCTGTCTGTCTCCCTACCTCGGCATTACAACAACTATATGGACTGTGTGAGCCATGATTGCCCCTCCTGCCAGAGAAATGATAACTACGAAGGCCACATTTTACCGGGGTGTTTATACGGTTATTTTAGCACAATTAAAAAAGAATCCAGATAACCATAAAAACCATAAGAATGTAACCTAACAAGAGCTTGTGTGTGTTCTGGTAATGCAGCATGTACTGTATAGACCTATCTCCTTTGTAGCAGCCTCGACTGTCTAGTACATAGAGATAGGTATCAAGATGTCACTGTGATTCCTCCCAGGGGTATGTGATCCAAAGTATTTAAAAATCAATGGCACATCTGCCTGATTGTTCATGTTTTTTAATAAAAAGAAGGTAGTAACAAGGGACTTAGCGAGGCCTAGGAGCCAAGTCTGCTGTGCTAAAGTTGATACATTACACATAAGACGTAAAGAATATACTTCTCACTTTTAGCTTATGATCTCTTGCCAGTACCAACTGCGTAGCAGAAATAGAGGATAAGAGATGCTGACAGCTGTGCCCTATATGGAGGCTGCCAAAAACCACGGCATGTCTTGTTAGTCTGCCACGTGGCTCCAGGCCAAGCACAGATATCAGTAACGCATAATGAGCTGCAATAAGGAATGGGTATCTTATATTTTAAATCACAGGTGGAACCTGCAGAACTCGATCTATCTATCATCTAAATGCACTATATGGACAAAAGTATTGGGACATGCCTCTTAATCATTGAATACAGGCATTTCATTCAGTCCCATTGCCACAGGTGTATAAAATCCAGCACTAGCCATGCAGTTGCCTTTACAAACATTTGTGATAGAATGGGTCATTGTAAAGAGCTCACTGAATCTGAGCGTGGTCCTGTAATAGGCCGCCACCATTGTAACAAGTCAGTTTGTGATATTTCTTTCCTCCTATATATTCCACGACGAACTGTGAGTGATATTATTGCAAAGTGCAAGCGTTTAGGATTCACAGCAACTCAGCCATGAAGTGCAGACCACGTAAAGTTACAGTGCGGGGTCGCCGAGTGCTGAGGCACATAGTGCATAAAAGTCGCCACCGCTCTGCTGACTCCAAACCTCCTCTGGTATTAACATCCACACAAAAACTGTGCTCTGGGAGCTACATGGTATGGGTTTCCATGGCCGAGCAGCTGCCACTGGACTCTGGAACAGTGGAAACGTGTTCTGTGGAGTGACACTCCTCTATCTGGAGTCTGATGGACAAGTCTAGGGTTGGTGGATGCCTGGAGAACGTTACCTGCCTGACTACATTGTACCAACTGTAAAGTTTGCTGGCGGAGAGATAATGCTATGGGGTTGTTTATCAGGGGTTTTTCTAGGCCCCTTAGTTCCAGAGAAGGGAAATCCTAATGCTTCAGCATACCAAGACATTGTGGATAATTGTAGCTTCCAACTTTGTGGAAACAGTTTGGGGTTCGGTCTTTTTCTGTTCCAGCATGACTGTGCCCCAGTGCTCAAGGTCCATTAAGACATGGTTGGGTGAGTTTGATGTGGAAGAACTTGACTGGCCGCACAGATCCCTGACCTCAACCCCAGGTCCTCTCGTCCAACATCAGTGTCTGGCCGCACAAATGCACTTCCGGATGAATGGACAAAAATTCCCACAGACACACTCAAAAACTCTTGTAGAAATACTTCCCAGAAGAGTGGAAGCAGTTTTAGCTGCAAAGGAGGGACCAACTCCATATTAATGCCTATGGATTTAGAATGGGATGTCATAAAAGCTCCTGTAGGTGTAATGTCTAGGTGTCCAAATATTTTTTTCTCCATATAATGTATCTTCTGATCTACCTACAGTATGTCTGAATTGCATAGGTGCTTAACTCAAAAGGTACGCATCACAGGTCTAGGAGTTATGCATGTGCCCAAAGATTTATCTTCTGTCCCAGCTGAGGTGCTTGGTCATAGATGACTTTAGCTGGGCACACTGCTTCCTCCTGGGCCGATCTCTGTCACACAAGCTAGTTATATGTTAAACTGGCTGCTTACAATAACTTAAAGTTTAGACAAACTAATGACAAACTTCTGACATGTCATAGTGACATGTCAGAAGTTTGGATTGGTGGGCGTCCGAGCACGGAGACCCCCATCAATCACTAGAACGTAGCAGCTGAAGCGTTCGTGTGAGCGCTCGCCGCTTTGTGTCTGTTCGGCTGTATCGTGTATGGACTCAATAGAAAGTCTATGAGCCTGTACTCCGATACATCGGCTTTCCGGAAAAAGCCGAACAGACACAAAGCGGTTGAGCGCTCACACAAGCGCTTCAGCTGCTTCTCTTCTAGGGATTGGTGGGGGTCTCAGTGCTCGGACCCCCACCAATCCAAACTTCTGACATGTCACTGTGACATGTCAGAAGTTTGTCAAACGTTTAGCTACACTTTAATACTAGTGGAGAAGAGCAAACCAGCATAATGGAGGAGGCAATTTCTTATCTGTGTATGCCCTATTACAAAATCCTCTTAAAAGTCTAGAACAGTAATAAGGTATCACTAATAAAAAAAAAAGAAAAGGAATTGTGCATTGACTTTTAAGACATAAGCTTCAATTTTGCAGCATTTAAATTAAAAAACAAAAACAAAACAAAAAACATAAAATAGCAAATTTCCAGTGAACAACCTAAATGAATTTAAAGGTAAACAGAGCTATTCTGACATCTACTGGAAATATACCATAAAGGAATACATATAAAAAAAATAGCAATGAATATTTAAAAATACAGATAAAAAGGAGTTAATGCATTTTAAGCCTAAAATGGAAATCAGAGATTTCGTTTTAGCCCCGTATGGGAACAAACACCTAAGAAAATCCCAAAAATTGTACGAAAGATTGAAAGAGATCAAGATGGAACAGAAAAGCTTCAACCTCAAAGATTTCTTATTTCCCAGAATTCCAATCACCTTTCCCAAGGTTAAGTGCAATGCCTCCAGGCAACTGCTTCTAATGATGAAAGGGACACTATAGGAGGGTAATGCCCTTTGTAATGTTAATAAACCTTTATTTTGATATCAGATTCAGCTCCGGGGAAAGAACTGCCAGATTTACATTTCTGGTTCAGAATTTGACAGTTTTATGATATTACAATGAAGAGTGTCGATTTCTATAAAATTGTGTTAATTTGACAAGATAAAGGAGCTTAGTTGTGCTCGCTCCATCCCATGCCATTCAAAAGTCTGACACCCTCTGCAAGAGAATGCAGTACGGATAGTTGTGTCCGTTACAGATATCATCGTTTATCACCACTTTCCATTGTTGTTTCATTAAATTGTCACTTCTATATCATTCTGAAGTCATTATAAAAACTTAAAGTAACAGTGTCATATTAATAAATTATTGTTATCTTAGCCTGAAGACCTCTTGGTGCATGTAGAGGCAATTGTCCTTGGGGCTTGGGGATAATTTATTGGTATAAGCTCTGAAAACTGTCTACATGTCTGTGTTTTATGAAAGGCACAGGAAAGCATACATTGAGTAGATCCATAGAGTGTGCTTTCCATTGGTAACAGTAAAATCTTATCTCTGTGGTTCAGGAGGAGTAGTATCTTATCTTAAAGGGAATGTCCACCTTCTAATCCAATTTTTTTTATTGCTCTAATGCGTCTAAAATTATAATAGTCTCAGGCCTCCCACACACGAGCGTGTTTGGTCCGTGATATACGGTCCGTATTTCGGCCGCATTTCTCACACTGAACACACTGCAGGGAGCCGGGCTCCTAGCATCATAGTTATGTATGACGCTAGGAATCCCTGCCTCGCTGACGGAAAACTGTCCCGCACTGTAATCATGTTTTCAGTACAGGACAGTTTTCCGCAACGAGGCAGTGACACCTAGCGTCATAGATAACTATGATGCTAGGAGCCCGGCTCCCTGCAATTTGTTTGGTTCGGGAAATGCGGCCTACATACGGACCGTATATCACAGACCGAACACGCTCGTGTGAATCAGGCCTTAGGGTCCTCTTACATGGCCCAATGTGGGCCGTGTAAACAAGCACCAATCAACGAAACAGCTCATTGATCGGCGCTCGTTTGCTACTTTCATAAAGAGCTATGTTTGAGGCCGAGCGATCATTACTACGATCGCTCGTCCCCATACATTTCTATCATATTACACAGGGAGATGCGCTGCGGACAATGATAATATTTTCGGCTGCATAAACGATATAATCAGCCGATGAACGAGCAGTTGCTCGTTCATCAGCTGATCATTGCCCTGTTTACGCTGGGCAATGATCGGAAACGAGCGTTCTGTGAATGCTTGTTCGCCCGATAATTGGCCCGTGTAGAAGGGCCTTTAGTTACAAATCTTATATAATTTTGTGTCTACAGCTCCTATGCTTACCTATGCATCTCCATGGTAACAGACTACAAACAAACCCTGTGTAGTCTGATCCTGCAGTCACATTCCCTTCCATATGTTGCCTATGTTTTACTAACATACATTTAACAATGACTGTCAGGAAATAAAGGGGGGAGGTGACTATTATGCAACTGATTTACAAAATCACTACTTTTCCATGCAGCGCATGCTACAATGTAATTGCATACTGGTGTACCGCTCGGCCGTATGCCAGTTTTAGTAAATGTGCCTGAGAGTATATTGGAAAACCGCATATCTTTTCACTATACAATGATGAAAAGGGTATTCTGGATTCATCAAATAAGGCCTACTCATTATATGATGAAAAGTTATTACATTTTAAAAGATACTTTGTGTATTCCTCAAGGTTTATAATATCTATGCTTGTTGCCACTGAATAGGAATCTTTATTGTTTACTTAATAAATAAAAATCTGTCCTTTTATCTATTGAACATACATAGCCAGCCGAGCACCTGTGTGATGAACACATGGCCAGAAAAGGTTGTCATCTCCTGAAAGTAAACAATGAAGGATTCCATTCAATGACATCAAGCAAATATCTTGAAAAACTTGAAGATTGAGGATTGAAACACAAATGTTCAAAGTAACTTTTCATTATATAATGAATAGGTTCTATTTGCTGAAACTAGAATACCCACATAAAACTGGAAACCCCCTTTAACGTCCATAGATCACATTGTGTAAATAAATAAATAAATAAATTATTGACTTAAAAGCTCCCGAAAAATTGTCATCTGTGATAATTTGTGAAAAAATTAGAGAGGCCACACACAACCCTCTTGTAGATAGCACCACACACAGCCGTCTTCTAGATAGCGCCACAGACAGCCCTCCTGCACATAGCGCCACACACAGCCCCCTGTTGATAGCGCCACACACAGCGCCTTGTAGATAGCGCCACACACAGCCCCCTGTAGATAGTGGCACTCAGCACACCTTGTAGATAGCGCTACACACAGCCCCCTGTAGATAGTGCCACACACAGCCCCCTTGTAGATAGTGCCACACACAGCCCTCTGGTCAGGTGACAGGTCAGGTGACTGGACTGGTCCACTCCCAGGTGGTACCGACCCCAGTCAGAACACGGCTGCAAGACCTCCTGCCTCCTCCTAACGCTGATCGCTGCTGCAGCCCTTTGGCATACAGGGCATCTGTCAGCAGCGATCAACTGTTTTGATACAGCTGCTCTGTGGTGCCCTCCCCTTCCCTACCCGAGTTGTGCCCAGGGCACATGCTCTGTGTGCACCCCCCTAGCTATGCCCCTGCTTAAAGGAGCAGGGCTCATACTCCAAATTTACAGTAGAATCCGAAAAGATGAGAGGATGATCTAATTAGTATAAAAGCCTATCACCACATAAAAAAGCATAATAGACAAGAGAACCGGTGGCAATCATAGGAGCTGTAAGACACCTGGATTCTCATAACTTCTTGTGGCAGAAAATCTTTCTGTACTTTAATGCTACTGTCTGAACAGCGTGGTCAGTTCTGCATCATCAGGGGTTTGTATGTGCCAGATCTTTTCCCTTTTTTATGCTTTCCTATCAGGGCAGTCCTTGAGGGAAGACATGGTAAATATCAAAAAGCTTGGGTTAAAAGCAATGATCAGTGAGACGCGTCTTCTCCTTACGTGACCTGTTTTGGAAATTGTATGAAAAAATTGGATGACAGCATCCAATCGGGTATGCAAATTCCAAAGACTTCCAGTATCAAAATCATACAATGTTTTGACCCAAGCAGAAATATTTCTCATTTATCTAGAGGCATAAATTATTTGGATTTTCTACACCAGATTGGATGTTGTCACCCGTTTTTTTTTTTAAGGTTATTTGCTATGGGGGTATTTCTGGAAATTCCTAAAATTGGAACTCACACTATATCAGTTTCTAAGGCACATTGACACTCATGTAAACAATCTATAGAAACCTATTCAAAGTCTTAATACGTCCCCATCTTTTGATACTTCTCAGTTTTGGACATCTAGTTCTCACCCCTGTTATATAAGATGATCTGCATTTATGAGTGTTGTCTTTATTAAATTGAATAAGTGTTACCAAGAAAGACATTCTTAAAGGGAACGTCCACTTTCGAACAACCACTGTCTATATGCTCTCTTAACTCATAGAAGGAATAACTGCTGCAAAGAGTGTACTAGAGGACTGTTTGTGACCATGTCTTAAAAAGTCATCCATTGACATTGGGTAACCTCCGTGGTCGCTGACCACAAACCCCTTCCCTCCAGAGATGTCTGCACATACGACCGTCCTGTTCCACAATGACCACCAGGGTGTGCTCGCGATCTCAGTCCACACTTAAGAAGCCAAAGCGCACGCAGGTGGGAGATTGAGCTGATTGCTCCCAGAGCACCCTGGGCTATAAGAAGGGCCAAGCCCCTTCCCCCCATGCCTGAGCGTTGTTGTCATACCCAAAATTTGTCTATGCAAATGGTCTCCTAGTGTTTTCCAGTTCCCAGTGTTCCCCTTACCTGTATCCTGCATCCCGTGCTATCTTGGTCAAGTGCTGTGCTGTATTCCATGCCTGTCCTGCTACTCCATGGCTGACGTCTACCTGCTGCTTAGTCCCAGCTGAGCCTGCCTTGCTACTGTCCGAGCTGCCACAGGTACACTATACGAACTATAGACTGTGACCTGCGCCCTGTTGGCCAGCTGCCATACTGACCAGTGGGTCCAAGAACCCAACATGACACATTGCTGTTAAAGCTTTTCTCGGTGACAACAGATTATATCTAGGGATTTTAGCAAACAGACACCCATGATCAGCTCACCTTTGGAAGGTCTGCTTTAGAAAAGGGTGTTGAGGCTTCTTACTTGCTTCCCTTAGACCTATGATGGTCTAAACATTCCCTTAATGTGGCCCCTGACTCAATTAGAGGGCTATATATCATGTTGAAACAGGACAGAAAAAAGAGCAGGTATATACGAAAACATACAGTGTTCATTTACATATCCATACTTGTTCTCATAGGGTCCATATTTGCAAAACATGGGATTAAAGTTTTTTTTTACACTGGACGATTATCGGGCATATAACACTTGTTGCCGATAATTACCCAGTGTAAACAGGGCAATGATCAGCAGATAAACGACCAAACGCTCGATCATCTGCTGGTCGTATAGGTTTAAAAAAGTTAAATATTATCGTTGTCTGTAAATAGGGAGACGCGCTGTCGACATGATAATAATGAATGGGGACGAGCGATCGGAGTAACGACCGCTCGTCCCCATCCATAGCTCCGTGAGACAGGAGTAAACGATGTCTCGTTGATCGGCGCTCGCTGCACCTGGTGTGAAAGGGCCTTAAGACCCATTTAAAGCAAAAAGAAAAATCCCAATATGGCTGTCTTCCCCATCCCAATATAAGAACATGCGGTCACTGAACCGCCTGCTGTGTTTCAATTCCTTAGACCAAGCAAATAGTTTGTTTCTGGCCTGTTAATAATGTTCGAAAATTACTATTTACACAGATTGAGAGGTTGTCAATTATCAGTCAAAAACATTCAATAATTGTGGAATCAACCTTTCAATTTGGAAGTAAATCTTCCTGGTCATGAGTTGTTCTGGGAGCATGTACACTGTCTCATTGAGTCAATCTCCAATACTGAAGAACGAATGGCCAACAGCAGGCTACACATATCTAGGAATAAAACAAAATCTCCCAGAAGCTAAACCCCCGGAAAGAATACATGGAATTTTTACTACAAGCAAGAAAATATTTTTACCCTCAATGCCCGGGCTCTATAGGTCAGCCATGACCTGCTAAGATAACTATGAGAATAATTAAACACGGTGTCCTTTTCCATCTCTACAAACCAGAGTGGCATAGGGGGCATTACCTCTCCTACCTCAAAACTATTCATTAAAGATCCTTTGGGAAAAACTGTCACATTTTTCCTCATTTAAATGCCAAATGGAATCCTTGATCATCAAGTCTTGGTACCGAGATGACTTAAGTCTGATGTTCTTTCACTTAATAACCAAAAATTTAACCTCCGATGCTTAAACGTGCCACGTCCTGAGTGCTTAAATAATAATAACAAAACATTTGATGTCAAATAATTTGAAAAAGGGGAAAGATCAAGCTTTCATCCAGGAATACTAAGATCACAATCAATGCTGCTGTTTTATTAAGAGAAAAATATACAACAAGGGTCATTGCAGTTGAGATCCATAAATAATAGATGGGCCCCTCAGACATACATCGGTGAACGTCTACAAAGCAGCTCATGGGTGTTTTGTTAATGTAGCCAGCCACATTCATGGAATAGATTTCATCATCTAGACAATTAGATTGCTCTTAGAAATTGGTAATATACACGCATTCACTTCTGTACCATAGGTGTCTATACATCAAACAATTCATGAGATGTACATACGTTATGTTTATTTTTTTCCCGACTTAGATGGTGTATGCCACTGTTTGTAGAACAAACTCTATAGATACTCTATAATTATAAACACTGTTATTTCTTTGCCTTTGTGATTTCAGCACAATAAAAACTTTGACAAAAATACATTTCGAAGTGTGACCATTTAAAAAAAAAATTATAAAATATAGATTTTTTTTTCACTTTCATCGTTATGCAGCCAATAAGTATCAAAGCCTAGCAGATAAAGTGGAAGGTCTAAGCAGCACTCTACCACATATAAACAGAAAACGGAATGCAAAGTATGGGAAAAAAGATAAAGGGCATCCAAACACAGTGACTTAAAAGCTTTATGAGACTATTTCATGAGAGCAGTATATGGTTCTCTTAAAACCTCAAGGTCAAATGCATTGAGATGTGATGCCTCTAAGACAATTAATAGCATTGTACCCAAGTGACTTGTATGAACAAGGAACATACCAGTTATATTGTACAGCGTTTAAATCCCATGACCCATTGTTTATTTACAGCAAGAGAGAACATTTCAGTTTCTGTGGAACTTATACTACAATGTCAAATAACATTTAGTATCCAGTTTAATGGGTGATGAATTCATGTTCACATGTAAAATGAGATGATATACTGAAAGGCAGAGCAGGTCCATTTAAATTGGTGTAACAGGCACAAAGCTGATAATATAATTTACACATATGTGTTACAATCCGTTTTTTACAATATCCAGAGATAGAACCTACAAGTTGGCACAATCCACCCATAGTCCCCCCTATACCTGCAACTTTGGTTAGGATCTAAGGTACTCTGTTGGTGCCAGGACTTAAGGGGGCACTAACTTGGCCGGAGGTTGAATTTCTGGATATGTATTGGTGATAGGTGAACACCGAGGGCATGGACTAAGTTTATAAGCATAAAAATGGCAAAAGACTTGCAAAAGTAGCAGAGCTGGGTATGCTGTACAATGGCAGTAAGAAATAGTGTAGTGAGACAGCAGGGCAGCATAATCCAAAAACATAGTCAGGAACAGACCGGGTCATCACTGTAGATCAAGTTCAAGTTACTTATTTAGGGATAGGGAGAAAAACAGTTAGGTTAAACAATTTTAATAACTGGCAGTGAGGCACGCACCGATCAGCATCCCTGCCAGCCCCACCGAGAGACTAATAACGGTGGCGGCTGGCAGGGATGGATGGCACTGGATTGAGTCGAGGTAAGTATGTTACAATAAGTTTTTAAAAGTTGCTGGAGGTTCTCAGAACTAGATATATGTGCGATGTAGCAGTAATCATGGGCTGCGGGCATTGTTCTGGACTTCCAGTCAGTAATTTCATTAAAAAAAAGTCTACAGAAAGTCAATCCCTTACATGAAGCAATACTTTGCTTTCAACTGCACTGGAAAAGTAGGATATAAAACATAGACTTTACTTTAAGTGTTCTGTGAGTTCATCTAGAGGAGAAATCTGGTCAATCTGATGGCACAATAGTCAAAGGTCATCATAGTTGACATTAGTTGAAAAAAAAAAAAATTACCAAAGAAATTTGGTGTATCTTTTAGGGCACGTTCAGACGTGGCGGATTTGCTGTTGAATTCCGCGGCTGACTTTCCGCAGTGGAGATCCGCTGCAGCTGTTTTTCCCATTGTTTTCTATACCTTTTTAGGTAACTTAGTTCAGACGCTGCAGGAAATAAGAGCGCGGAAATTAGGATGCGGTGCAGAATCTTCAGTCCGCAGCATGCATGGCCGCCAACGGAGAAGCAGCAAGACAAAAACTGAAATCTGCAGCAAGTCCGCTGTGATATCCGCAACGTCTGAATTACCTGTCAAATATGAAAATGTTGCTGCAAATTCGCAAAGAATCTGCAGCAACATTTGCAGCGGAAAAATTCTGCCACGTCTGAATATGCCCTTACTCTTTTTTTCTCCTCTAAGCAAGGATTGCTGTCATCACTAGAATTAAGTTTGATTTAAATTTATTGGGTCATTAATTGTTCCAAAGGATACATAGAGTAATACATCAGAACAAGACCTGACAGTTCCAGGTGTGCATTAACAGTGTGTGTCCAAAAAATATTGCTGCAGGTTATCACATAATCGCTTTCTATACTGATATAATATCCAGACACAAAATAAGCGCCATATAATTTAGCATCACAATCAGACAGACTACGTAGGAATAGACAGAGCTATCCTCCCTTATAATGAGAGACATCTCTCAGTATGACTCCAGCGATCTTTCTTTTATTGTACAGGTATGAGACACTACTACAGTCAAAACATAGTGATAAGAATGCTTTAATAAACTCTAATCACCTCTAATGGAATTTCTCCTTAGAGAGTGTTAAAAATTGGAGAAAGGATAGACAGAGGCATTATTCGTAGCCATAAGCAGTAACTTGTTAATTAAATGCAAATTTATTCAAAATTAAGAGCCCAAATAAAGGTTGAAGTATTATTGGTTGTTTAAAACATGGATATTCAACAGCTAAGAAATGACCCCTTCAAATTAGGAAATGTATACGATGTCCTAATAGACTTGTTTTCCCCATGAAATAACAATTCTGGAACATATTTTCTTATTTTGCCATTTCTCTGTTTTATTCCTCCAAGAAATTTATGAATAAATTGATAACTGGGTGTTATCATACCCCTAGTCAAAGGGGCGTGTCCCTACACAGTCTCACTCTGTCAGCACTGATTGGACAGTGTGAATCTGTGTAGGGACACACCCCCAACTAGTAACACCCAGTTGTCAATTTATTCTAGGAGGAATAACAGAGGAAAAGATCAACACAGAATTCTATGAAAAGACGCACGAGAATTGTTATTTCATGGGGAATGCAAGTGTTTACTAAGACGAACATGTCAGGAGAAGTGACAGGCGCTCTTTAAGGCACGTCTGATTTTTGCTGGAACCTGTAGGCATATGTTCGGCACGCAAAAGCTCATCTATTATCTTTATGAAATACCCCCATATCATATTTTTTCCTCCAACCAATCTACTTTGTGAAAAGTTGTTGCAAAAAATACCAAATATAAAAGATAGCTCTCTGATGTATGGCTTGCCATACTCCTTCTGCTACCACCATCATTATCTTCCCAACACACAAGGACTGCCAGGCCAAGAAAGCCAACGACTATAAGATGTTTTAGTTTCTGTTGAAATCTATGTAATAAGTATGTAGCATATCAAGATTTCAGTGTCCAAACCCTTTAAGAATCCATGCTAATAATATAATTAAAGAATATTTTCACCTAAATGTATCCATAGCACACAATTTTTAAAAAAAATAAAAAAAATGGAACCTAAATGATTTTGTCATGGTCCAATATTAAAAGAGGCATGGACTCGCGGGACAGGGATGTAATATTACCACTTTACAAAGCATTAGTGAGGCCCCATCTAGAATATGCAGTTCAGTTCTGGGCTCCAGTTCATAGAAAGAGTTGGAAAAAATACAAAGAAGAGCAACAAAGCTAATAAGGGGCATGGAGAATCTAAGTTATGAGCAAAGATTAAAAGAATGAAACCTATTTAGCCTTGAAAAAAGACGACTAAGGGGGGACATGATTAATTTATATAAATATATGAATGGCACATACAAAAAATATGGTGAGATCCTGTTCCATGTAAAACCTCCTCAAAAGACAAGGGGTACTCCCTCCGTCTGGAGAAAAAAAGGTTCAACCTGCATAGGCGACAAGCCTTCTTTATTGTGAGAATGGTGAATGTATGGAATAGTCACCGCAGGAGCCGTCACAGCAGGGACAGTAGATGGCTTTAAAAAAGGCTTAGATAATTTCCTAGAAAAAAAAAAAATTATAAGCCCCTATGTGTAGAAATGTTTACCTTCCCTTTTCCCATCCCTTGGTTGAACTTGATGGACATGTGTCTTTTTTCAGCCATACAAACTATGTAACTATGTAATATATGTAACTATGTAACTATGTAATATCAGCAATATCAGATTCTACGCTGGTTCTTTGACCATTGATTTCAATCACTTCCTATATGGAAAATTCTTATGCTGAGCTAGTAGCTTCAAGTAATCTGACCCAGTAGAACGCAGTCGACACCTGGGTAAAAATGTGCTCAGTGAGACGCCGCCGATGTCTTACAGTTGCAGTACAGCGTGTATATAAATATTAGCAGGTTGAAATTTTGGCTTTTATCAAAAAGATTAATATCATATCAGATAAAATACAAAATAATTCAGATATCACCCAAAGTGTAAAAGTTCATAAGTTATCCAGATGGATTCTTTCTGGTGGGTTTTATGCATCGTTTGAGAAACGAGATGAACCCCCATAACGTTGCATCGGCATAGCATGATGCCAACCGCCCCCTACTCATGGAGTCTCTGCAAAAAGATCCATAAAACCTAGCGGAAAGAATCCATCCAGATACCTCATGAATTTTGACACTTTGGGTGATGTCTGAGTTATTTTGTATTGATATAATCTGATATGATATTAATCTTTTTGATAAAAGAAAAAAAATTTTTGCAAAGAAACAAAATTGCAACGTGCATATTTCCATTTATATATGAGTCAGTAGCTTCTCTAACCTAAAAACTCTGTGGGGGAGGAGTAAACTCAAATCCTGCAGCACTGTGGTTGATGGGTTGGTGTGAAGGATTTGCCTGACACAACTTCTGTGTCGACACCCGTGGTTAATCAGCCTGCATCTGTTCCTAGGTCTGCTAGAGTGACTCGATCTGCTACCACTCAGGCTGGTAGGCTGAGGAGTGGGAGAGCCTATCGCAGCCAGGCCAGACGGTTCTAGCTCCCGCCCTTGGTCCACTTATACCTTTATTTGCTGCTTGTCCTTTGCCTGTGATTCTCTTGTTTCCTGGCTCTGCTGTTCCTGCTGTTACCATTGACCTCTTCTTCATATTGACCCTGGCTTGACTGACTATTCTCCTGCTCTGCATCTGTTACCTCGTACACTCCTGGTTTGACTCGGCTCGTCCAGTACTCTGTTGCTCACGGTGTTGCCGTGGGCAACTGCCCCACATTCCTTTGCTTTTGTGTTCCCTTGTCTTGTTTGTCTGTCGTGCACATATTGAGCGTAGAGACCGTCACCCAGTTGTACGCCGTCACCTAGGACGGGCTGTGCAAGTAGGCAGGGACTGAGTGGTGGGTAGATTAGGTCTCTCCTGTCTGTCTCCCTATCCTGACATTACAGTTGGATTGGGTTACATAGGCTTTTCCATGCCAGCTGCTCTTAATGTGGAACAGGCATGTCAGAGAAGAAGACACTCTGATAACACTACAATTACAACTTCTAATAATCTATCCATCGGCTCTAACAAATCAGATCCTATTAAAGCTGGGTTAAGAGACTTTTACTATACATTAAGAAATGCATGTTGATGAATTTCAATAATAAATTAGTTTCAAATGGTTTCAAATCAACCAAAAAAAGCATCATGACTGTGACTTACCCGATCACAAAAAGGGAATTCACTACATGTTTTTAATATCATTGTCACAGGGATGCTGATTACATCTGTATACAAATACATTTATGGAATTGCCCTTTAATTCCGCCTGGCAGGGGACATTCCCTCATTGTTCTGCACACAGTAAGTGGTGGACAAGAAGAGATGGACAGTATTTTTTTTCAATGCTAAATGACCTTGAGAGAACAACTGTGAAGAACTAAACTAAGTACAATTTAATATACAAAAGTGATCATTTAAACAGCATCGCTACGGTCTGCCTCAATCATTCTACTTCAGAACGCTGAGTAACTGAGCAGATGTGAGCCATTCTCTATGTGACATTTAATACTGACTGTTAGCACTGCATAGCTGTAAAACTGTTCAGAAGTGATATTTTCCGAGAACAAACACCAAATCATCTCTATTAGGTCAGTAAATTCTGATATGTTATTGCTCGGAAGCCGAGAGCCTCTCTAATTGGACATGAGACAGAAAGCTTATTCATTGCCTATTGAAAAGTTATACAATTTTCCAATACATGTTCTGTATCGATTTTTTTAAGATATCTGCTTGCTGTAATTCACCTTTATTGTACATTTACTAAATGACTGCAAGCAGAGGTCTTGATAATCGTGAGGAATTGATGCAGAAAGTGGACCAGGGAATTGTATAACTTTTCATCATACACTGAATAAGCTCTTTTTGTTGAAGCTGGAATACCCCAGTAACCAGAAATATAATTCATGAGTTTGTATTATGTATTGTCTCATGTATTTCATTTTAGTGTTAGTAATTAGATGTAAGTCTCTGGAGGAGATATGTGTTTGTTCTTTTTAAAAAAATATTATTGCTCTTTATTTTCTATTTTTTAAAAATTCCCTGGGGGCGACCATAAGGGGGCACACACTTTCTTCCTGTATTGCCTGTGTAGACATTGCAGCAGGAGGTGTGTGCTTTATGGCAGCTGAAATCAATGAGAGTCAATTGATAGATAAAATGAGAATAGTTGAAGATTTTTTCTTTTATATTTTAAGTGAATGTTTTTTTTTAATAAGAATCAAAGAATCTTCATGGTCAATATAGATGGGGTAAATGTGATAAATGCTAAAGGATTCTTGGAGTCTCTTATGGTAATCCTTATTTAGGATTACTGGAATAGATTGGGTTGTAAGTTTCAGGACTTTATGTACCTTAAACTTGCCATACACATTAGATGTATGTCAGCCAAACCAACCGGTTCTAACAGGAACGGCAAACTATCTAATATGTTTGGTGGCATCTCGATTCTCTCCTAACGGCAGATGTTTGAGGAGAGAAGGGTCGGGTCTGTTAAATTTCAACATGCCTGATCCTTTGGTTCCTCAGTAGATAAGCCGCTGCCAGAGAAATCTGGCAGTGGGTTTCTTCCTATTGAAAAAATATGCATGATCGGATGAGCCATTGGGATTGGGGCATGGGGAGTCCAGAAGAATAGCTGTTGACTGAATGATTGTTCAGCCGACAGCTGTCTAAAGCATATGGCCCAGTTTATACCATCTCTAAATTCTATAGAAGCTCTAAGGAAGATGTTAGAAGGTAAAGAACATCATTAGGCTTCATTCACACCTGTCAGGCAAGTGATCAGTTCCCTTTAAAAAAGAATGGCCAGATGAAAGTCATGGATGTAGGCATGTGGCCTCTCCATTGAAGTCTCTGGGGATTTTAGAATTGCCGAATGCTACGATATTGGAAAATGATGCCGATTTTCCAATCAAGGGCTTGGATAAGCTGGATGAATATCCTTGTAGGAACAGTACCGATGAAGAGCCAATCTCTGAAAATTTGCTTTGCTGGTATTTTGCTTGCGGCACATTTCCTATTATGGAGGAATATTTCCTTTATATGAGACCATTTTTCCACTATAAAATTTTCACACAAAACTTTCTGCTATGTGGGTAATAGGACTCCGTAATAGGAAATTCACTCACGAAAAAGACAACTCAAGGACTTAGTGATTTTTGTCTTTAGGGGGGTGGGGGGATTATATAGTTTAGTAGTTCCGGTATTGGTACGTTTTTATAGTCAGCAATCTGATTAAACATTAGTGGTAGAGAGATTCAGCAACACTTGGAAATTCACACTTTACCCATCTCTTTCTATAAACTTGAAATCTCCTCTATGAGAGCCAAACTGTTAACAGCAATTATTGGGATGATTTGTCTTACCTGTTCGGAAGATTTGATTACACATTTGCATAAGCAAAACAACACTGACTAATGAGAAAGTGATCGGCGTTGGAAAACTGCCTTTTTTCTGAATTGAAATTGACTGCACAACTCCTTGTACTACCCCCGTGAATGCAATTGGTGCAGTGCATATTTGTCGACTCTATAATTAAATGTAATTTCCTAAACTGATTTCCAAACAGGCAGAATTGATGGAAGATTACCATTAGAATATCCTTTATGAGAACATGTAAATAAACGTCTCCTCATATGACATAAGATAATTACTTGAAGAAGGGGGATATAAGAGAAGACAACTGCTATCTGATAGAGGAATACCCTAAAGCTCCTGGGGCAGGCAAAATATGTAACAGCCCCTCCAACTATCACAGGTTTTTTAAAGTACTAGTGCCCTCATATGGGGGTGAGGGACTATTTGGGTTTCCTCAGGTTCCAGGGCCCGACCTCGCCCTACAATTCTTTTCTGGAGGAGACCTTTTAAAGGGATATGTCCTAATACAGTGGAGTAGACCTCAGGAGATATTTTTGGGGCGTGGGAGGAAACCAGAGAACCTGGAGGAAACCCACGCATATATGGGGGGAACATACAAACCCCATGTAGATGTTGTACTTGGCTAGATTCAAACACAGGCCCCCAGTTCTGCCAAGCTTAGATATGTGCAACCTGTGCAGTCGCACAGGTCGCATCTCCTGTTATTACTAGAGAGGGAACCTCCTGTCCTGAAGGGGGCCCAATCAGCCAAGACCTTCAACATATTTCATTATAACCTTTTCACACCATGATCTCACATCATGTCTAGAGCTATTAACCCTTTAAAGACTGAAATTGCTCATTTATCTTATAGTATCATGGTATTTGTCTGATATACTTTTTACTACTTCTATTACACCCTTGCTTCCTTGCTATGTCTCATATCTATAAGTATTTGTATTAGGCACGGGATAAACAGTAATCTCTATCATGGGATCCTGGTTGCAGTAGAACACTGATATGTTAAAGGCATATCTTAAACTTTAATTCAACTTCAGTTGAAGATCTGGTTGTGCAATGGTGTACTGTACAGCCATGTAGCGTCTATAGGGAACCCATTAGAAGGGGGCATGTAAATCAGACTAGGCTAATCCCTCAATTTTTTTCTTAGGTTGTATGAACCTGCATGGAGATCCCCTATCTATAATTACAGTAACCATTGCAAGTTAATAGGATGGGCTGGGGCCCCCCTATGGTCTGTGTAAAAAATAATTAACTTTTAAAGGGGTTGTCTCATGACAATAGGCTGATCACAATTTGTCCCCCTGTTGGGACTCCACAGTGATCAGCTGTAATCTGCGGTGACAACTGGCAGTGAGTGTTTCATTTCCCTGCAGTGCCACCACAGGGGAAATTAAGTATTACACACTGCCCATTGAAATCAATAAAATGTCTTTGGAAAACAGGACAGGACAGGCCCTCCAGAGCGAGAGATGGTCTTTTTTACCACTCTGGTTGAGATAAGGATCCTGAACACAGGACCCACCTCTGTTATCTTACATTTCCTAATAGGATAATAGACCTGTAAAGAGGTCCTCCCACACATAATAATTATCAGTTATCTATAGCATAGGTGCTTGATGCTGGATTGTAGTGGGCTTCAACACTGGGACCCCTACTGAACACTAGTGCAGGGGAACTCAGTTTATTTGCATATTTAGGATCAAAATAAGATGTGTGGTAGAATTTTATAAAAAAATATATATAAGTTTTCATAAAGAAATTTCCTTCCCGATTTTACATTGGGTGTGGAGGGATGCAGGTAGCATGCTGGATGATGCCGCTACCGAGGTATCCATAAAATGCCCAAAGAATCTAATGCACGGATCCCATTAATTAAAATAGGAGCCATGCAGAATATTTCCATCTATTGTATAGTTGCAATTGGCAACTGTACAGCCCTGAATTCTCCCTGTAAAATCTGGCTGGAGAGCACAATTATAGGGACACTTTAATATCCAATCGGCTCTGAGGATTATGTTGTAGATGACTACTAGGTGGGCATTTCTGCTTGCCTTATAATCCATTCCACCATGCAGTTTGACACCAAAGACTGATTTAGTAATTGCTTCTAGCATAAAAGTCTTTTCTGCTAACGTCATAGGTTAAAATATTCACAACACATCCACTTTGTGCTAATTAGAGGATTCTGTGGAGTCTGTCTCGGGAACTTGTAATTCTCTTACTGGCTCCCCTTTTACGTTCTGCTTTTATGTTCAATGGCCAATATTTCTGCTCATCTAAACTCTGTTTTTAGCCTCTTCTCAATCTCTTCCCTTTCACTCCTCAGTGAATTTGCATGTCCAGTTCTGATAATTTCTGGATTGCTTACATAGAAAATTTTCATCAAGCAGCTGAGAGATAATCAGATCTCTGGCTTGTGCCAACTCTTTGTTGGATCACACTGTTGGAGAGTGCTGGGGGAATTCCAGGTGGTGCAAGCCCCCAGGAGATAGTTCAGTGGTTGCAAAACAGGTCTTGGAACCCGTTCATACCAGATGGTCTCACAGGGGCTCTAAAAAGAGGTTTGATATAAATTATTGAAGCAAATATTGGACTTTTTGACTTTCGATACAACATTGCCATTATGACTCTATGAGGAAAATGCATAACTTTCTTTTCCAATATTATAGAATAAAAAAAAGTTTGCTGAATTTCTGTTTACTCCTTCTCTTGTTGTATTGTAAGGTCACAAGAGGGGCTAAAGATGAAAAAGCTAATTCTGTTTGCTGCGCCTTTCATAGCTAGAGGTTGAGGAACTATTTCTTTGAAAAGCCAACAACTGCATTGTTAAACATCAGAGCAGGACACGAAGAATGACCCGGCTTCTTCAAACACACAGGACTTCATGGCAGGAGGCTTCTAAAGTGCTTGATTTTCTTGCAGAAATCCTGTTTGTTAAATATATTTATTTCCTAGAAACTGTTATTTTTAGACATACTCTACTCTAATTTTTGTAAGGAAACAATTTATTTACCATAAACGTGTCAACCTCTATTTCATCAGATGCCCTTTCTCTCCAAATCACAAAGTGGGGTGTTTCACTTTTTTAAAAATAACATATTAAAGCAGATAAGAAAAATAAAATCTGAAAATGTTTGTTTCTTGTCTTCTTATGTGAAGTCTTAAGATTCTATTTGGCAATAATCTTGGTATAAAATTGCACATACACGTTAGAGGAAAGTCGGCCGAACCTGTCAATTTTGGCGGGACTATCTAATGTGTGTAAGGATGTCCCGATCCTCCCTCAACATGATGATCCTATAATCTTGTGGGCAAAGGGTTATTCCATACCTCCCAACTTTTGAATTCGGAAAAGAGGGACATTTTAAGCCACGCCCCTAACCACGCCCAATATCCCGCATAAACACATCAAATCACGGCCAGATCCTTCTGCAAATAACGCGCGCGCATTCTCACTGCGGATCTCTAGATTGTCTGGATATCACAGATATTATGGATGCGGTTATATCGTCTTTATGTTACTTTTCCTAACTTGGGTATAACATTTGCTCATCACGACGTCATCAGCTGCAGGACAAACCAAAAGGCTGAGAACAATGAAAGTCAAGAGGGAGACCCTGTGGTTGATGACTTTTCAATTGACAGGTAGCAGAGTTACATGATGGGGATTTTATTTTCCAGTTGTGTAACTCTGCTACCGGTCAATGGAAAAATCATCCACCAGAGCCCCCTTGTAGATCGCGCCACACACAGCCCCCTGTACATAGCGCCAGACACAGCCCCCCTGTAGATAGCTCCAGATACAGCCCCCCTGTAGATAGCGCCACACACAGTCCCCTGTACATAGTGCCAGACACAGCCCCCCTGTAGATAGCTCCAGACACAGCCCCCCTGTAGATAGCTCCAGACACAGCCCTCCTGTAAATAGCACCACACACAGTCCCCATGTAGATAGTGCCACACAAAGCCCCCCTGTAGATAGCTCTACACCCAGCCCCCCTGTACATAGCTCCACACACAGCTCGCCTGTAGGTAGCGCAACACAACCCCCTTATACTTTGTGCCACAATGCTGCCCGGGCGGAGAGAGCGGTAGAGGTAGCCTACTGCTGCCACTCTCCGCTCTGCTTTGACGTCACTCACCGTCAAAAGAAGGCAGGAGTCTTGCAGCGGCGTTCTCACTGGTGTTGATGCCGGCCCGGGAGTGGACCAGTCCAGTCACCTGACCTGTCACCTGACCGGTGAGGTCAGATGACAGGTCAGGTAACTGGACTGGTCCATTCCCGTGCCGGCATCAATCCCAGTGAGAACACCGCCGCAAGACACCTGCCTTCTTCTGACCGCTGCAGCAGTCATCTGGCATGCAGGGCGCCTGTCAGCAGCGATCAGCTGCTTTGATACACCTGCAGCGCCCAGCGGGACATTTTGCAGACCGCCCGGGACGGCGGGACGCCAGTGAGAAACCGGGACTGTCCTGCCGGATCCGGGACGGTTGGGAGGTATGTTATTCCCATCTCCCCAATGAAAACCGAGCTTAGTGTGCATGTGTTTGGAGGAGTCGGTAGGAATAGCTGAAAGCTATTGTAAATGTACGGGCTGCTTAACATAGGGGCAGACATAGCACAGGACTTTGTTATAGGGGGTTCAGAGGTAGCAGTCGCACATGGGCTCTGGTGCCTGAGGGAGCTCATAGGCCCCATTGCCACATAAGATACACCAGTATTATGAATGGCACATGGTAGTTAGAGCTTCTAATACAAATTTTGCATTCGGACCCAGGAGCTTTGAGTTAAACCTCTTAGGCCCAGTTCACACAGAGTTTTTTTTACATTGATTTTGATGCAGAAACCGTGTCAGAATCAGCCGCAAAAAAACGTCCAAAACCACCTCCCATTGATTTCTTGCCGCGGTTTTGGCTCTGATTTCCTCTTTGACATCAGTTGACTACCCTATTGATTCCATCAAAACGACGGAGCCCTTGCACAATGGAGACAAACGGAAATCATTGGCACAGAATCCGTCACCATTGAAATCAATGGTGATGGAAACGGAAACCTATGGTTTCCGTTTGTGTGAGTCAGGGATCTGTTCCAATGGAGCCCTGACGGAGATGTGAACAAAGCCTTATAGCTGCTTTCACATGTTAAGATATTTCTAACATACATTCAGTTAGGGTGAGGGCACATTGTAAAATTCTTGGAACTAGGAACTGCTATTGATCCCCATGCTTAAAGAGGTTTCCCAGTTTCAACAAACCGAACGTATTACTTGTATAATGAAAAAAGGGTACAATTTTCTAATACACTTGGTGCATGAATTTCTCTTGGATAACAGCTTGCTGTCATTGAATGGGAATTTTCATTGTTTACTTCCAGGGGATGAACATCTGTCCTGATCATGTGATGATCACACAGTTGCACGGCTGGTTAGAGGAAATAACATTGACAGACGGTACGGTAATGAATCATGCAACTGTGTGATCATCAACACACAGTATACAGTAAGCTCCTAAGCTCCCTCTAGTGGTGGCTGAAGTTAGTCAGAAGGCTCTATTTATAATTCACAGTTGTCACTGAGATAGTGGGCGAAGCCTAATGACTATCATGTCTTCTATACGCTGTACACATAGAGGAGGAGAATCCTGCTCTTTTATGTCTATCACAATATATATATATTTTCTATATATATATATATATATATATATAAACTGCAGCAGCATGGAGGACATTAGACAGCAGTAATGTCTAGTTTAGCTGAGGATCCAGCACTGGTGTGACGTAGAAATCTTACCAGCAGCCTCTATCTTTCTCACTCTTTCCATGCTCCTTTCCCCTGCACTACCCTCCATAGCCTTACATGGAGCGTGTGTGTTGCTGACCCACTGTCTTTGCTCCATCCGCCTGCTCCCCTACCCTCTCCATAGACTTGTGTAGGCAGACATTGAAGAGACACACCTCCACCTGTTGCAGCCCGTCTGTAACGTCTAAGGCCGAGGGCCGTCGTTTAGACTTACCCTCTGACGGCCCCGGCCATGGACATCTGTGTTCTCGGCGACATCTCCCTCCAGGGAGACACCGCACTCACTTCCGGGTTCTGGGACTGTTTGCCGCAGGGCGCGCACGCCCCTGCGTGTACGGCCTTAAAGGGCCAGTACGCGTCCAGCTGTCATTATTCAATAATTAGCCCAGAATGCTGCTGGACTATAAAAAGGGCTCTGCCCACTTGATCCTTGCCTGAGCATTGTTGTATACCTAAAGTTTGTCTTGGAAATGGTCTCCCAGTGTTTTCCAGTTCCCAGTGTTACCCGTTCCTGCTGCCTGTACACTTTATCCCGTGCTATTGTATCTACAGTGGGAGTCAAGTCGTGTCTTCCGCTGCATCTACAGTGCCTTCTACAGTGAGAGTCAAGTTGTGTCTCCGCTACTGTATACATTGCCTCATTTACCCGTTCTGGACTATAGACACTGTTTTGTACCTAGTTGGCCAGCTGCTATCCCGCTACGTGGTACAGCCCAGTTGGTCCACACCCCGCGCCGTGACACAGTCAATGCTGCTTTGTAACCAAGGATGGACTTTGCTTAATAACAGGGGGTGGACAGCAGATTACAGGAAGGGAGACACCAAGTGTCAGTAACTTCACACAGAATTTGCATGGATAAAACAATTAAAGTTTAACACTAAGTCAGTTACAAAGATGACATATATCAGGTATACTGTACTATTAAATTAGCATAAATTGTTCTGTTCATTTAAAATCTTTGTCTGTGCACGGAATTTGGAGCACTATACCAGAAAAACAGAGCTGCGACTACTACAGATAAATATTAAGAAACTAATCAGCACAGAATTTCGGACCTAAAAATGACATGATGATAAAAGTTGAAGATACTTCCAGAGGCTGGAAACCCATTATGATCTTGTAATGATCATACAGGTGCATGGCTCGTTACAGTAGTGTATCAGAGTTATTTCTTGTAACACGCCATGCACCTGTGTGATCATCACATGATCAGGACAGATTTTCATCCTCTAACGCCCCATGCACACGACCGTATGTTTTTCCCCCTGTAAATACTGGCCTTAAATACGGGTCCTTTGTCACACGTTTTTAACCCGTATTCCATCCGTATTTATGGACCCGTAAAAAAAGGGGGGCTGGAAATTATATCACAATAATGTCCAAACCCCTTAAAAGGGTCATATGATCGCTCAGACGCCATTTTCTCTGCTTCTCTTTATTCAAAAATTGAAATCCCCTGACGTCGCCTAGCAACGCTCCCGTAATTACGGGTGCACACACATAGCCACCCGTAATTACGGGAGCCCCATAGACTTCCATGGGCCTGCCCATGCCGTAATTACAGCCTGAAATAGGACATGTTCTATATTTTTCAACGGCCCGGGCACCTTCCCGTACGCAAACGGGAAGGTACCCGTGGCCAATAGAAGTCTATGGGCCCGTAATTACGGCCCGTAATTATGGATGTTTTTACGGTCCTCTGCATGGGGCCTCAAGGAAAGCAATTAAAGTTTGGCAAAACATTTAACCTATTCCTGACATTTGACATATAGTATGTCATAGTTGGGAGGGAGTTACTAAGGTGTGTGCTCACAAGCTGAGCCCGATTCATACAGAGCAAGTGTCAGCTGTATATTAGAGCTGACATGTTGCTCCAATGGCTAGAATGGTAGGTTACTCAGATAACAGCAACTGTCCCGTACTGTAATCATGTTTTCAGTATGTGACAGTGGTCCTGCAGCGAGGCAGGGACTCCTAGCATCGTACATAAGTATGATGCTAGGAGCCCGGCTCCCTGCACTGTGTTCGGTCCGGGACTTGCGGCCGAAATACGTCCGTCAATTACGGACGTAATTAGTGTGTGTGCACATACCCTAACCGTTTAGATGCCACTGGCAATAGCGACTGCAGCATCTAAGCCATTAGACAGAGGGGGCCCTCTTTGTGATGCAATTGCGGGGTTCCGATAGTTGTCATGACAGCCTGGGGTCCAAATGAAGGTCCCCAGGTCTGTTATGTTGGTCCTCCTATTAAGCCCGGCCAGATGCACAATACGCTGCGATACGTAACCCAACATCCCAAAGATATGGAATAAAATGTAATCAAAAAGTCCTATGTACCCCTAAAGTGGTCCCAATAAAAACTACCACAAAAAACAAGCCCTAACCCAGGGCATCAGAAAAGGAAAAGTTATAGGTCTGAGAATACGGCAACACAAAAACACTTATTTGAATAATCTTTTTTTATTTTGTAAAAGCAGTAAAACATAAAAATAATTATATAAATTTGGTATCGCCCTAATCGTATTGACCCGCAGAAAAAAGTTAACATGTCATTATTCCACTATGGTGAACGCCAAAAAAACAAAACCCAAAAACAGGGAAACATTTATGGGTTTGTTTTTTTCATTCTACCCCTCAAAATAATTTTTAAATGTTTCTCAGTACATTATATAGTACAATTAATGGTGGCTGCAATAAAAATAATGCGGCCTCATAAGATTACATCAACAGAAAGCAAAAAAGATATATGGCTCTTAGAAGACGGGAAGGAACATATTTAACAAAAATCGAAAATGGCTGCGGCGCCAAGGGGTTAACTTTCATACAGACAAATCATAATTGTTTAACATTATATAACGAATAAAAA
>NC_134695.1:100158530-100248530 GCF_050947455.1 Rhinoderma darwinii
ACAAGAACTGAGTGTAATGCAATCTGTGGATCCTTGTTAAAAAGGCAATTTTAGGGTGGTATCAATAATTGCCTTCTGGGAGCCCGGAGTCGCAGGAAAGTATTAAGTATAAAGCGTTTTACCAAAAGCAGCACTTGGAGCGCGTGCTGAGGGCAGTGGTGAGTTTTAGTCTGAGATACTCAAGCAGTAGTCTACAGGGGGTTAATATTAATGAGTCTTTGTTCTGCAGCTATGAGATCTAAACATGTGTTGTGTATTGATCTATAAGTTCACACGGGGCGGATACGCTGCGTAAAAGCATGCAGCGTATCCGCCTTGTGCGCCGCAGGGAATTTCAGGCGAAAAACCGCACCTAACTGTAGTATAGTCTCCTGGGATGACGTTTCATCCCAGGAGACAGCTGCAGCCTGTGATTGGCTGCAGAGACAGTCACATGGGATAAAGCGTCATCCCAAGAGGCCGGTCCTCTGACGTCGTCCAGGCCGGCCTCTTGGAATAAACTTTCATCCCATGTCACTGCCGCTACAGCCGGTGATTGGCTGCAGCGCTCACATGGGATGAAACGTCATCCCAGAAGGCCGGCCTAGAGGAAGAAACACAGACTCCTGGGTAAGTATAAGATTTTTTTTTCCTGAGTTGCGTTTTTTGCGATGGAATCCCTCAACAAATAAGCAGAGTTTACACAAATACATTTGAAATGCTGCGGAATAAATTCCGCACCGCTGGTCTATTTCGGAGTGTTTTTTCTGCTCAGTATTTACGCAGCGTGTGTGCATATGAGTCCTTTTGTATGTGCAGGTGATCAGGAGTGTAGAGTTAAGCAGAGCTGAGTTTGTCATTTGCCACAGCTCGTTATGAACGTGCTACTTTGGAGCGCTGGTAAAGTCTACCTCACCATCAGAGTTTTATAAGCAATCAACAATAAAGGTCCAGAGTTAAAGTAGTTGCCTTAAAGAGGACATGACATGTTTTTTTATTTATTTTTATACCACATTCCTCACCTTATTCCCCGCCTCCAACCGATTCTACCGCTGTAAAAAAAAAAAGTTTTATTGCCCCCTGTGTCCCGCTACGGCCCCCTGCTTCGTTTAACACCAAATATGCTCATTTTCAGTAAAGGGACAGAGGAGTAGACCCCATCTCTCCTCAGTAGGTGCTGCCTCGTGTGTCGCTATGACGCTGTGCAATCAGTGCGGACAGCCCCACGGCGACGCAGAAGACCTGCTGATTTTGTGGGATTTACTGGAGGTCTTCTGCATCGCTGTGAGGCTGTCCGCACTGATTGGACAGCGTCATAGTGATGCACGAGGCAACAGCTACTGAAGGGAGATGGGGTCTCCTCCTCCTCTGTCCCTATTACTCAAAATTAGCATATTAGGCGCCAAACAGAGCAGGGGACTTAGTGGCGTCTTGCTACGCCGATGCAACATTTCGAGGGTCCGCCCCTTTCTCAAGCATCGGACCCCGGAATTGTCGCATCAGCGTAGCAAGACGCCAATCCTCCCTCCTCTTGGAGTCTTCGCAAAACATCCATAAAACCTGCCGGAAAGAATCCATCCGGATACGTTATGGACTTTGACACTTTGGGTGATATCTGAATTGTTTTGTATTTCATCTGATATGATATTAATCTTTTTTTGTTAAAGGAAACTATTTTTTGCATAGATATAAATTTGCAACGTCCTAATATCCATTTATATACAAGTTATACTGTTATTGTGAGACAAAAGAAGTGTCTTCCAGGCTTGTTTTAATCCAGGTGTCGACTGCTTTTTATTGGGTTAGACTACCTACAGCTACTAACCAATTTCTTTCGACTCCCATGAGATTGTTGGAATGTCACACGATCATAGAACTGTCGCAGCCATTGCGTTAGTTTTTCGCATATTGTGACGTTTCCCTGATTGTCATGTGACTTTGACTGCACAATTCATCGCCCGGGCTTGAGAGGAGATGTTCTGCGGCCACCAAGCATCCTGATCCAGTCTGCTGAGTTTTTATTAATGGAGTCAATTACAGTGGCACTTTCTTTTGCACAGCGTAAAAGTAGCATTAATTGTCCTTGATTCCCGTTGTCATTGACTAATAACATAACCATGATTTGTAAGGCACGATGCTTGAGGCAGTCCAGTGCAATTCACAGTAAAACCATTTATTGCATCCAAGCTCTATGGGGGCACAAGATAATTCAAACTTGTGCATTAAAACCTGAACAGAACATTGAGATTTATTGGGTTTACATTGGGGAAAAAAGAGCTGTTAAAGCAGATTATTGCTGTATAGGCCAATGATACTATTGACCTACGATGGAAATTTTCCACTAAATGATCCCTTTTGGACATTTCGTTGCCATTATTTTGTGTAACGTTGGGCGAATGTTGCATAGGAATAGACACACCAGTGTCAGGCGTGTGCGGTATCTGTTTATTCGTTTTATAGATCTTATTTGATAAATCTAATTTCATTTTTATTTGATCACAACATTGATCAACTAATGTATTCCCAGTCAGCGGCGTCCATGGTGGTGGATTGATAATAGGATTATTTTCTGGCCGTATATGTCATTTTTGAATGGTGGTTATAATTGTTTAGGTAATCTTAAAGTCGAAAGACTACAAAACATTTATTTTCAATTCACCTTTATTGGATATTAAAACATGGTTTACCTATAGGAATGATTTAACGGTCAACCCCTCTTGAATGCCTGATGTTGGCACTTTTTTATCCAGGGTCCGTTATTTATCTATGTTGTAGTTGGCAAGAAAAATATCAAAAGCTTGTAGTATCTGGAGAATTTACAGGTATCTTAGTGAAGTTTTCCAGTTCTGCACCTCTTTGGTGTGTCCAGGTCATACATCACCTATAGGCACGTCACATTCACACTAATCAAATGCCCTTGCGATACAGAAGCCATTTTAACAATCATTAATATTAGCATGACGTAGAGGAGAGACAGATGTAGCAGAGCTGGGGAAATCGGGAAGAGTGCCAACAAGTCACTCTGTCTTCTTCAGGCTAATTTCGATAGACCGCTAGGACGGTGAATCTTTTTCCTGGTAAGGGAAAGTATGGCTACGACTGGGAGTGTAGATCTTTAATGCGGCATTGTTTTTCTGTAGGTTTCATCTGAAAATCGAGGGAAACACCTCTGTACCTCAGTATATCAGTATGAAATGAGTCATACTGAAGTATAGTAGGATCCCGCAGAAGTCTATGGGTGGTGTATTACCGCTCCGAACAACATGGAGGGTAGACGGAGCCTAAATACGCGCGTGTGCATGAGTCTTTAACATGGATTAGGAAAAAGCAGTGGCTAACTCCTTCTACGCCTAGTGCCCTGGAGTGTTATGCTCTACTACTATACACTGTATATGTATCAGGGCAGCAATCTGTATATACTGTGTGGGAGATGTATTAACACTGCACAACTCTTAATAAAAAAACAAGCTAGAGTAAGATCCAACAAATTTATGAAGAGGCACACGCCTCTTTATAAGTTTGCCACATCGGCAGGTGTCCGTGCGACACGGAATTAAATTTACGCCAGCCAGGAGTGACATAGATTTCCGCTATAATTTATGCCAGCTTCCGGCGTAAATTATAGTAAATGTCAGTCCGTAGGTGGCCACGGCCCCTTCCGCTAAGCTTCGCCCACTATTTTGAAAAGTATAGAGAGCGGGGAGAACAACAAGAATTGCGAACTTATATATATATGCGTGTGTGTGTGTGTGTGTGTGTGTGTGTGTGTATATATGTATTTACATAATTTTTGGACTGTTAGTCGTGCTCCGGAGGCTTGCACACACAAAACCTTTGCAGAGGTGATTTTCTTCATTCGTCGGTGCGGCTCTTCTTTGTATTTTATATATATATATATATATATATATATATACTCCTTCCCTATACTATATAGACAGCAGTCTGCATATAATATATATGTAGTATATCTCAAATATGCCCTAATACGTAATATTAGAATTTAGAACACCACTCTACAGGGCACTGTGGGGTAGAAACTGCCCACTAATTTTGTTATTGTTGATGACTCAGCCAGTAACATTTCTGCAGCTCTGATTGGCTGGAAGTAGCATCCGGGACAGCCCAATTCAATGGGCAAGTTTGCCACAGCGCCACTGTGTGGTCATCTACTGCTAGTGCAATGATCCCAAGTCCTCCATGATCAGCGTCGCTGTGCACTATGGGCCTGATACCATCACAACAGCAGCAGCAGAAATTAGAACTGTTCCATCTTCTATCAACTAGACCAAAATGTAATTAAGAATGGAAGCGACGTCTTCAGGCTGCAGTATCTCGTTGCTATGAACTGTGTTTTTGTTTTGTTTTTTTATTGGAAAACCATTTTCTAATCTGGGGCATAAAATATGGCTAAACTCCACCATTCCTTAGGTGTGTTATATGGTCTATAAAAATGTAAATGTATCCGCTGCGTTCTCGGCCGTAACCAGGAACACAGCAGCTTGCTATTTAAGAGCTTTCCTCGCTGCAGCGGCCGGAGATTGGTGTGTCTGAGTCGCACAATTACACACTTCTTTACTTCTTTTTCAGCTGTTTATTTTGCGGTAAATATTTGGGATGTGTCTGTGTTTATACGGTCACCAAGTTTGTTTAACTGTTCCTGTGGACCTCTGTGCCAAATTAGATATGCACTCGCTCTATTTTCCTTTCAGGAATTGCCTCTTTTCTTTTTTTTTTTTTTTCCTCTCCAGCTAATTAAAAACTTCTGGTGCCAATTAAATGATCATTTCTGCCCCCCGTCCTATCAGTATTCCTCTCCGCTCTTTAATTCTCACAAGTCAGAATCACATTAAGGAAAATGTCAGACAGCACCGGTCTAACGCTGATCCCCCGAACACAGCGGATATATTTCACCTAGCAGGAGGAACAATGTCTAATCTTTGCATCTCGTGCAGTACAGATGCGGTTATGGAGTCACTCTCATGGGATAATGTATGAGTTGGGTTCACACATCTCTATTGTGGCACAGGTGTCGTAAGATGCAGGAATTTACGAGCCGGTGCAAATTGTGCCAAATTTATCAAGCTGGTGCATAGGAAATTCTAGATTTTGCTAGGCATGTTAAACTAATTTTTGTCGCCCGGTACTATGTGACTACTTGTCATTCGTAATAAATTTTCGCAGTGAGAACAACATTGAATTTTAACGATATATATTTTAACATTTCATGCACCGATTAGCCATAACATTCAAGCCACTGACAAGTGAATAACATTGATGATCTGGTTACAATAGTGCCTGACAAGGGGTGGGATATATTAGGCAGCAAGTGATCAGTTAGTTCTTGAAATTGATGTATTACAAGCAGGAAAAATGGGAAAGCTTAAGGATCTGAGCGACTGTGACTCCGGCCAAATTCTGATGACTGGACGACAGGGTCGGAGCATCACCAAAACGGCCGGTCTTGTGGGGGGTTCCCGGTATGCAGTGGTTAGTACCTACCAAAAGTGGTCCAAGGAAGGACAACTGGTGAATCCAGCAACAGGATCATGGGCGGCCATGGCTCATTATGCGTGTGGGGAGCAAAGGTTAGACCGTCTTGTCCGGTCCCACAGAAACGCTACTGTAGCACAAATTGCTCAAAAATTTACTGCTGGCGATGAGAGAAAGGAGCCAGAACACACAATGCGTTGTAACTTGCTTCGTTTGGGGCTGTATAGCCGCAGACTGGACAGAGTGTCAATGCTGAATCCTGGTCACCGCCGAATGCGCCTACAATGTGCACGTGTGCATCAGAACTGGACCATGGAGCAATGGAAGAAGGTGAATCATTTTTTTTAGTACATCAAGTCGACTGAGATTATGCAACCATCAGATGTGGTCTAGCACTGGTCCATGAGAAGTTTTGGAAATTCATTGTATTCCCTTCCCTACTCCCTATAATAACTGAAGCGATGATGTTAAGGACAGTTTATTAGGAAATTGCTATATATGTAATTCTCTAATAGGGTTTGTAAAGAACCTAAAAATCCTCATCCATGTCCTCCAAGCTGGCAGTCATTGTGGCTATTAAGTTTATGAAGTGCCTGTGTCCTTAAACAGCAGCATGCTGCAACCGAGTGACGGGAGCGTGATGGACATGTTTATTTAAGCATAACCACTCCAATTATTGAATGTAAATGTTCAGCTCGGTGTTACATAACCCTTCCATATGTTAATGTCAATGACTGACTTTACTTGTCTTTACAGCAAATCCACTCACAATGGATGCCATCAACTTCCAGATATAAAGACAGATATATACATATAAATACAGCATGAGCAGATCTTGATTTGTCCACTTTAGTCAAGTTTTTTTTTTGCAGACATTTCTTAGTGTTATCTCCTTCTGGGGCAGTAATATGGCCGCCATTACATCTGGCACCTTGGTTTTTACCTAGCTTTCCTAGAGTCCTGAAGAGCAAATCTGTCTAGTAATGCATTACCGCATCTTCAGCCCACTTATGGCGGTGTACCTATTCATACTTGCAATTGAAGCATCTGGGAGAACAAAGACGGGGGAAAAAGATATTGCAGCCATATTGGTTGTCATCCACAGATACAATTTAAAGGGGTTGTGCAGAATGAATAAATCTATGGGGACTTCTCTTCGCAGTGGCCAATTCTGCTTGTAAACATTGCAGCTGTGACCCAGCCGGTATTTGCTGCCACTACCAACCCATATATTGTATGGAGAACAACTTTATTCAATACAATGCTAGACCAATTACTATTCGCAGATGCACAAGGACACACAGACACACAAATAGAGGGCGAAAATGTGGCTGCTATGAGGCCCTTGGAGAGAGGGGCGCCCCAGCCCTGGTTGGTGCCATGTCATTTCCTATTTGGTGGCAGGAACCTGGGCAGGACATCCCTCTTCGTCTACTGTACATTGTTGGCAAACAAGGTGTGGGGATTTGGCCCAAGGGTCATGGAAGGGGGTTGTTGGGAGAAACAAATACCAGGCCCATCGGTCCTGGGTGACAAAATCTGGTACCCTTATGGTGGCCCATGTTGATCTTCACTGTGGGGCCTCCTCCCTTCTATGTATGCAATTTCAGCCACGTGACAAGGTCACTTTTAGGGTCAATGCACACATTGCATATTACGTGTGGATTTACCGCGTGTATTTTTATGCGGCTAATCCGCAGCGTAGTACAGTACCAGCAAAGTAAATGAGATTTCAAGAAATCTCATCGACACGGTGCAGATTTTTTCTGCGCGTAAATTGATCTTCGGTACATATATTAAAATCTATACACAAGAGAACACAAACTGAGCATTAGAAGCCAATTAATATATAAAACTTTAATTTTTTATTAAACAAATATTACAAACAATGTTAAAATATACAAAGACAAGACTCTAGTAAGAACAGCGGAGCTAATAGTATTTGTAGCTAACTCTGTTAAATGGGTATTGCTGGTTGTAAAAAATGGTCTATTTAAATAAATATTAATCTACCCTCCTAATGGGAAGTGCTCCCAACTCCAGTGTGTATACTTTGCAAATATATTCAATGTTGGTCAGCAAAAGGAGAAAGAGTACGATAAAGTGACAGTGCATATAGAAGTAATGTATATAGCAGCAGCCTTACCCATAGATAGCAGAAAAAGATGATTAGCGGTGTCCGCTCCTCCGCATAAACCCCAACGCGCGTTTCGCCACGAGTGCTTCCCGGAAAATACTGCAGCGTGTACATTAGATTTCCTAGAATCTCATTGACTATGCTGGTACTGTATTACGCTGCGAATTTGCCGCACGCAAATCCCCGCGGCAAAACTGAACATAATGTGAATTGAGCCTTACACTCTATTGATGGAGTATGAGGCATGGTCTGAGGGTCAAGATGCAGATACATTGTTTTTATACAGCTGGGGGGGGGGGCTAGTGCGGTGAGGAGAACTCCAATAGATAAAGGGTGACACTTCTGGCTTAATCCCGGACAGCCCCTTTAAGAGGTGGTTGAATATAATTTTCATCAATTCGATTTAAGAGAACTAAAGAACTTTGATTTACTGGTGACTTTTGACATATAGTAAGAAGGAAAATATTTTTGGGTAAAAGTTGTGTGAAGGTTTATATACAGCAATTGTTTTCTGTGATCTTGTTGTTTATACCGCCGATGCGCCGATACATTATTACCATCCATTGTAGGTAGAGTTTCATTCAAATTTATGTTTTAAAGCAAAATGTTTATAAAATGTTATTGTAACGTTGTTGTTGTGTTTTTTTTGTTTTTGTTTTTTTTTTATAATATACCGGTTCTGACCTTCTCTTTCTGGAGGTACATTTTTGCGGTGCCTCCACCCTCATTAATATTTCACGCACTTGTGATGGATAGTCTTTATTTATACATGTCTGAGGTTGTGTTGTGTAAAAAGGACTCATTTTATAACATTACATATTCATGGCTAGGGATGGATGGGATACGGAACTTATTATTAATGTGTCACAGTGGGAAACTTATTCTGCATTCATTTGTGATCCTTGTTAAATCAGGTCTGGTCAGCAAACAGAAATGTTTTTAATGCATTTTTTTTCGCGAAACGAAGAAAGATTTTTATATATTATATGTATATATGTAAAAGAAAAAAAAAGTTATCTAAACTGTATTTTCCAGACTTAGGCTACGTTCAGATGTGGGGAATTTGTTGCATGTTTTTGGAATGGATTAAAAAAATTTTCATCATCATTCAAGTAATAATAAAAATGAGTTGTTATAAAAGGGATTTAAAGGGGTATTAACATGTTAGACGTTTACGGCATATCCACAGGGTATGCCATAAATGTCTGATAGATGCACCTATATCGAGAACAGGAGTCACCAGTTCCCCATTTTGCCTGGTGAGGCGACCGCTGGGTACAAAATCCAGACGAGGACCTCTCCATTTTGTTCAATGAGAGTTCCGGAAACGGCCAAGAAGCGCTACTCGTCTGTTACCATAACAACCATACAACGGAATGGAGAAAGCCGCTAGTCCCCCTCCTGGAATGACCCCCATTCTATATATACAGTGGAGGAAATAAGTATTTGATCCCTTGCTGATTTTGTAAGTTTGCCCACTGTCAAAGTCATGAACAGTCTAGAATTTTTAGGCTAGGTTAATTTTACCAGTGAGAGATAGATTATATTAAAAAAAAAAAAAAAAAAAATCACATAGTCAAAATTATATATATCTATTTATTTGCATTGTGCACAGAGAAATAAGTATTTGATCCCCTACCAACCATTAAGAGTTCAGCCTCCTCCAGACCAGTTACATGCTCCAAATCAACTTGGTGCCTGCATTAAAGACAGCGGTCTTACATGGTCACCTGTATAAAAGACTCCTGTCCATAGACTCAATGAATCAGTCTGACTCTAACCTCTACAACATGGGCAAGACCAAAGAGCTTTCTAAGGATGTCAGGGACAAGATCATAGACCTGCACAAGGCTGGAATGGGCTACAAAACCATAAGTAAGACGCTGGGTGAGAAGGAGACAACTGTTGGTGCAATAGTAAGAAAATGGAAGACATACAAAATGACTGTCAATCGACATCGATCTGGATCTCCATGCAAAATCTCACCTCGTGGGGTATCCTTGATCCTGAGGAAGGTGAGAGCTCAGCCGAAAACTACACGGGGGGAACTTGTTAATGATCTCAAGGCAGCAGGGACCACAGTCACCAAGAAAACCATTGGTAACACATTACGCCGTAATGGATTAAAATCCTGCAGTGCCCGCAAGGTCCCCCTGCTCAAGAAGGCACATGTACAGGCCCGTCTGAAGTTTGCAAATGAACATCTGGATGATTCGGAGAGTGATTGGGAGAAGGTGCTGTGGTCAGATGAGACTAAAATTGAGCTCTTTGGCATTAACTCAACTCGCCGGGTTTGGAGGAAGAGAAATGCTGCCTATGACCCAAAGAACACCGTCCCCACTGTCAAGCATGGAGGTGGAAACATTATGTTTTGGGGGTGTTTCTCTGCTAAGGGCACAGGACTACTTCACCGCATCTATGGGAGAATGGATGGAGCCATGTACCGTCAAATCCTGAGTGAAAACCTCCTTCCCTCCACCAGGACATTAAAAATGGCTCGTGGCTGGGTCTTCCAGCACGACAATGACCCGAAACATACAGCCAAGGCAACAAAGGAGTGGCTCAAAAAGAAGCACATTAAGGTCATGGAGTGGCCTAGCCAGTCTCCAGACCTTAATCCCATCGAAAACGTATGGAGGGAGCTGAAGATCCGAGTTGCCAAGCGACAGCCTCGAAATCTTAATGATTTACAGATGATCTGCAAAGAGGAGTGGGCCAAAATTCCATCTAACATGTGTGCAAACCTCATCATCAACTACTAAAAACGTCTGACTGCTGTGCTTGCCAACAAGGGCTTTGCCACCAAGTATTAAGTCTTGTTTGCCAAAGGGATCAAATACTTATTTCTCTGTGCACAATGCCAATAAATATATATAATTTTGACAATGTGATTTTCTGTTTTTTTTTTTAAATATAATCTATCTCTCACTGGTAAAATTAACCTAGCCTGTTCATGTCTTTGACAGTGGGCAAACTTACAAAATCAGCAAGGGATCAAATACTTATTTCCTTCACTGTAGGTGCAGGTCCAAGAGCTGGGACCCGCATCTATCAGACATTTATGGCATATCCTGTGGAACACACTCTACATAGACAATTTGCTTTTGGAAATTGGTGGCAGTCCGAGTGTTTTGAAAAGGGGACGTGACTAATAGGAGTCTCACAATGCGCCAAATTTATTAACGCTTTGCACCGTTTTTTGTTTTAACAAAATCATGAGGTACGCCAGCCAAGGGGTAGCCTCAGAAAAAGTGTCTAAGGCTAAGTTCACACTACCGTTAATATACGTTTACCTCTCTTCCGTCAGTGGAAGAGCGGATCGAAAGATTAAACGAAAAGCAACGGATCAGTTACAATTACCATTGATTTCAATGGTAATTCTTTTGTTTCAGTTGCTTTCCGTTTGTCTCCGTTCGCTAGGTTTCCGTTTTTTTGAATGAAAACAAAAGTGCAGTCTGCAGAACTTTTGTTTCCGTGAAAAAAAAACTGCAACCTAGTGAACGGAGACAAACGGAAAGCAACTGAAAGTAAAGAATTACCATTGAAATCAATGGTAATTCTAATGGAACCGTTTCTTTCCATTTAATCTTTCGATCCTCTCTTCCTCTGAGCGAAGAGAGTTAAACATATACTAACCGTAGTGTGAAAGAAGCCTAACGTGTCTAGATACGCCAAATTTATCATGCAGTGTGCACCATTGTCATAAATTTGGTGAAGTTTCTGCCTGTTTGGTCTAAATTTAGGACAGAAGTAATTCATCTGTCCCATAATGATAAAAGATGACATTTTGTTACTAGGTGGAGCTTATTGTATACTACCGTACTAATACATTGAAATAATATTACAACAACAGTGTTCAGTAAGCTCCCCCTACTGGAGGCTGCGGGCAGGCAGAATTTTATCTTTCTGTCTATGCAATGGATTTGGAGATTAGTATCAGAAATAAACCGACCGCTATGGATGTATTAATAACCTAATCGGCACAGAATGTTGGACCTAATAAAACATTATATATATGTATGTATATATATATATATATATATATATAGTTAGTGTGTGTGTGTGTGTGTGTGTGTGTGTGTGTGTATATATATATATATATATATACTATATTTTCATATAGTAATACATGAAGTATCCTAACTTTTACAGCACACTCATCATAGTAAAGATGTGTTCTCCTTTAAGAGAGGATTATTGTAATGTTCTGCCTCTGCACCACCTTGTGCATTCTCTCTTAGCCATGAAAATTAATTCTATTTGTGACTCAGACCTTGCTATAGAATAGAAGATTTTGGTTTTTAATGTACCATTATATGAATTTTTACTGTGAAAAAAGTTTAGCCAAGGAGAAGCTGACATTGTGCTCTGTGCATTATTGGAAGACTATAACCTCATTATGTGGATGCAGCTACAGCTCCGAGCGATGTTAAAAATGAAAGGGAAAATACATTTTTTTTAAATCTTACCCAGAATCCATAAAATATAATTTTTTTATTCAAATTGATAACTTTTGAGATTGTGCATAACGCTATTTGTATATTTAAAATGCAGTGAAACATTTTTTTGGGCACTGTTCACACTTCACAACGGAAACCACGACACATTGCCGTATCTGTCGTACGACGGAGACCAACGGCACCTAACAGAACCCATTGACTTACAATGTCGCGTGATGGGATCCATTGTTATTGTCCATCATTTTTGCGAAAGTAATAGCTCTGCCTGCAGCCCTATTTGTTCCTTCAAATATGTCGGAATCTGCGACGGCGCTTCGGACGCAGATGTGAACAGAGTCTTAGCTTTCTGCGTATAGTTCCACTGCTCTGATCATAAGAAGAAACTGTGGTTGACAATATACGATCTGTGTCTTTATTTAAGATTTTTCTTTTTTTCTTTTTGCAAAGTGTATACATTGATATAATATCCAGTGTAATGTGAATTGACAGCCAAAATTACAACTTTTTTTTTATTTTTTAATGCCGCAAGGGCGCTTCTCTGCCAAGCACGGTAATATTGTTGTAGTGGTGTTCAAGGCTGTCAGCAGTTTCGGCTTTCTCTATAGAGGGCTATAACAGTGTGTAGAAGCATGGAGCTTCCTGTCAAGGGAAATACAATAATTTTGATGTATATTTGTTGGTGCCAAACTGCAATTAAATGAATGTTTGGCTTAAAAAAAAATATATATATATATATTTTTATTTTTTATTTTTCTCCAGTCTACAATTTGTGAATTGATTAGTAAATCACATAATTTATTTGCACATTTTTTTTTTTTTCTAAGAAGAATTAGTCATCTGCATTAATAGTGTATGAGGTTTCCTTGGTATTTAGTCAGTCTGTTACTGGATTCCTGTCCCTACCAGATTAGTGTGGTTCAGGGGCCTCGCATTGCTCACGTACACGTCTATTCATTTTTAATTATTTCAAAGACCAAACAGGCCTTCATATAAACGCTCATTCCCGATCATTGTCCTGTGTAAACGGGGCAACGATCAGCCAATGGACGTGGAAACTCTCGGCTGATCGTACCGTTTATGCAACACAAAATCTTATCGTTATCGGCAGCACATGGGGATGTGTAAATAGGGAGATGTGGTGCCGACACAATGGTAATGCGTGGGGACGAGCGATCGTAGTGAAGATCGCTCGTCGCCATACATTACTGATCACAGCTCTTTGTGAAAAAAACAAACGAGTTCCGATCAATCAACTGTTTCGTTAATCGGTACAAAAGGACCCTAAGTAACCTCTTTGAAGCAATCTATATCTGGTACATACTCCTTAGTGTCTGTTCACACTGGTTTTTTTTTCAACTGGATAGAAAAGCGCAGCATTCAACGCAATTTTTTTTTGCTAAAAAACACCGTAAACCTGATCGAAAAGGAATAATGCAAGCGGAGAGCAAAGTGTACAAATCTCTCTATCATTAGGGCTAAAATATAATATATTAAACTTCCGATACTTTCTTTAATAATTAGACACCTATTGCGCCAATATGTCAAATGGCCTTTCATTATCTTAGTATCTTTTTCTTTGCCGCCGTAAACCCATGTTTTTATCCTGTCGATTAGGTCATGTGATCCATCGGTTACCCCTTGGGAGTTCCTTATAGTAAAAAGCGGTCAACATCTCCTGGCATGGCCCACCTTCGGCTGCCTATAAGCGCGTGTTAGTCAGTGCACACCGTTCTTTCCGCTAAACGCCCTCACCCCTAATGTTACATCGCATTGTGGGGATACCAGAGGTTGTGCTTCCTCTGAGAGCAGGAGAAGAAGATGCTCCAAAGATGGCCACCAAACAGAAGAATGCATATAACGCGGCTATGATAACTGATGCTGTACACGGGGAATAAATGTTATATTTAGTAACAATACCGTATTTGGTTTAATATAGCAAAATGAAAAAAAAAAAAAGCCGGAGTGTTTATTTAAAGAGGCTCTGTCACCAGATTTTGCAGCCCCTATCTGCTATTGCAGCAGATCGGCGCTGCAATGTAGATTACAGTAACGTTTTTATTTTTAAAAAAACGAGCATTTTTGGCCAAGTTATGACCATTTTTGTAGTTATGCAAATGAGGCTTGCAAAAGTCCAAGTGGGCGTGTTTAAAAGTAAAAGTCCAAGTGGGCGTGTATTATGTGCGTACATCGGGGCGTTTTTAATACTTTTACTAGCTGGGCGTTCTGACGAGAAGTATCATCCTCTTCTCTTCAGAACGCCCAGCTTCTGACAGTGCAGATCTGTGACGTCACTCACAGGTCCTGCATCGTGTCGGCCACATCGGCACCAGAGGCTACAGTTGATTCTGCAGCAGCATCAGTGTTTGCAGGTAAGTAGCTACATGGACTTACCTGCAAACGCCGATGCTGCTGCAGAATCAACTGAAGCCTCTGGTGCCGATGTGTCCTCGCTCGTCTGACACGATGCAGGACCTGTGAGTGACGTCACAGCGTGATCTGCCAGAAGCTGGGCGTTCTGAAGAGAAGTGGATGATACTTCTCGTCAGAACGCCCAGCTAGTAAAAGTATTAAAAACGCCCCGATGTACGCACATAATACACGCCCACTTGGACTTTTACTGTAAACACGCCCACTTGGACTTTTGCAAGCCTCATTTGCATAAATACAAAAATGGTCATAACTTGGCCAAAAATGCTCGTTTTTTTTAAATAAAAACGTTACTGTAATCTACATTGCAGCGCCGATCTGCTGCAATAGCAGATAGGGGTTGCAAAATCTGGTGACAGAGCCTCTTTAATGCAATTCAAAAAGCTTTATTTGACTTTAAAGTGGTGTTTATTTTATTTTTTTTAAGGAGATTGGGATCTGTTTCTTTTTTTCCAGAAACAGCGCCACTCTTGGGGTGCGTCTGGTATTGCAGCTAAGGCTCATTCACTTGAATCGGGCTGATCTGCAAACCAGAAAAAGCCAAAAGTTGCGCTTCCTCTAAATGATCACTTCCTCTGCTCAGTATCGCCTTCTGTATTTATTTCTATATACCAAACGTTGGTACATTTTAGCCTTTGGAATGTTATAGTACTTGTGTGTGTGTGTGTGTGTGTGTGTGTGTGTGTGTGTGTGTGTGTGTGTGTGTGTGTGATTATTAAAATATAGTTACTTATTAGAATAATTTTTTTTATGTCATAGGAAACTCAAAATCCCAGCAGCTTCGCTGATATCTGTTAATCTACAGTTTGTTCAAACCAACATTCTCCATAGATAGAAAATGTGAAATTTACGATAGGCCATCAATTTTTCCTAACTGGAATACCCCTTTAAGGCAAATCATGATGCATATCTAACCAAAGCCTTAAAGGGACTTTCTAGGATTAGTAAAATAAGGCATTTTTTTTCCCCTTTCGTAATGTGTCTGGCATTATAATTTAGCCCATTTCACTTAAATTGGGATGAGCTGCAATACCAGACACAGCCCCTGAACAAGAGTGGCACTGTTTTTTTCGGGGGAAAAAAAACAAAAACAGGTCTGTTTTTTTTTTGTTTTTTTTTTAATATCCTGGACAATCCTTTGAAGCAGGAATGAGATGTTGATTCCACTTTTTGTAATTGCTCTTCGTTTTTTGGTTTCAAGGTTGGTGTCACTGGTCAAAACTTTCTCCTCCAAACCATGTCTCTGTTGCCCTTCCAGCAGCATACTTGCATTCCATTAATAATAGTATATATCCTGGCATGCATATAAATATATATTTACAGCTCAAGAGCAGTGTGTGGCGTGACAGTGGTGGGTTGAGCCTGATTTCTCTATGTCAAGCAAAGACTATAAAAGTAGACAGATTGCCCTCTAAGCTTCACTTTATTGGATATTGTAATTGACATATAGTTGTCATTTATAATCATCTGTCCATTCCTGTGAGTAGGGAGCAGTAAAGTTAATTGTGGTTGCTCATTTGCATTAATCTCACCTCTGAAGGGTACTGTAACCCATTAATATCATGTCATGATGAATTATCACAAATAACATTGAGCATATTGATTAATGATCTCTGAGATTTGTATCTCGTTAAAATATTTTGTTAGCTCTTTAAACTTTTAAGCCGAGAGCGTGCGTACACAGGAGATGGTTCCAGTTCATGGACGAGGGTACAGTGGAGCATTGCATTTTGGGTCACCGGTTAAAACTTCTCACTAATATTAGCAATTAAAGCGGTTTGCTGGCTCGGCGTTCCCTGGAGCACTTGATGTGAGTTTAAGGAAGGCTGTTTTTTTTTTTTTTTTCCTGCTATGGCACATTACAGATGCAGTCACACAAAGCAACATACGTTGGATCTTCAATGCTCAGCCATTAAATCTGGCGTCGTGTTTCGAGTGGCTTCTTTGGAATTTGTAATACTTTTATAATTATGCATTTCAATTCCAGGGACTTAAAGAAGATGCTAGAATTTTATTTGTAAGTTCGTAATGCATTGAAATAAAATCCACCTTTGAAGTCTGAGTATTCATTGTGTTTTGTTTTTTTTTTGTTTTTTTTTTGTTATTATTGGAAGAATAGATTTTTACGGGATGTTACATTAATGGCCTATCCTAAGGATAAGCCATCAATGTATGATCGTTGGGAACAAAAGGCAGCAACATTTTCTTACGCGACGTTACCCCTTCACTGCAGTGTGGCTGTTTCTGGTACTACAGATCAGCCAAACTCTGCCTTATTACGTGAATGGACTGCGCTGCGGTATCAGACACAGCCATACACACTGTGACATCAGTGGGTAATTTGTCCATCCGCTGTGGCATCACTGTATTATTATCCATGCACTGTGAATTCACTGCTGTTTATTATCCCTGTGCTGTCACTTCACTGTGTTTGTCTTTATAATATGACATCACTGTCACATTCAGGGATGTACTGTGACATCACTGTTTACTATCTTTGTTCTGGGACATCTTTGTGTTTATTGTCTCTGTACTGTGACATCACTGTGTTTTATTATCACTGTACTGTGACATCACTGTTTACTATCTTTGTTCTGGGACATCTTTGTGTTTATTGTCTCTGTACTGTGACATCACTGTGTTTATTATCACTGTACTGTGACATCACTGTTTACTATCTTTGTTCTGGGACATCTTTGTGTTTATTGTCTCTGTACTGTGACATCACTGTGTTTATTATCCCTGTACTGTGACATCACTGTTTACTATCTTTGTTCTGGGACATCTTTGTGTTTATTGTCTCTGTACTGTGACATCACTGTGTTTATTATCACTGTACTGTGACATCACTGTTTACTATCTTTGTTCTGGGACATCTTTGTGTTTATTGTCTCTGTACTGTGACATCACTGTGTTTATTATCACTGTACTGTGACATCACTGTTTACTATCTTTGTTCTGGGACATCTTTGTGTTTATTGTCTCTGTACTGTGACATCACTGTGTTTATTATCCCTGTACTATGACATCACTGTATTTGTTATTCCTGCATGTGACATTACTGTATTATCCCTGCACCATGAATTAATTGTATTATCCCTGCATTGTGTGTGTCTCTATACTGTAAAATCACTGTGTTTGTTTTTATACTTTGACATCACTGTGTTCATTATCCCTGTACTGTGACATCACTGACATTTGATGATATTCTAATTCATTGAGAAGGACTAGTAAATGGTGACGGATCCGGAGCAAATGGTTTCCGTTTGTCTCAGTTGTGCAAGGGTTCCGTCGTTTTGACGGAATGAATACCGTAGTCGACTACGCCAATCCAGAGGTTGCCCAACAATTCCTTAGTAACATAAGGGTTGAGGGGCTCTATTTACCAATTTTGCATTGGGGCCCACAAACTTTCAGATAAAAAAAACATTTGTTACCAGTAGCGACCAATCATGTCAGCTAGATTTTTTTTTAAATTTTACTTTCAAAATAGCACTCGTAATATAGTTGATTCCATTGTTTGCCTTTGCAGTGTTGCTTAATAAATGAGCTCCGTCAAATAAAGAAAAATAGCAACGTTGATAGTGATACGTCCATTCTAAAAATTACTAATGTGTCGTGGGATTCCTTTAGTCTCTTGTGTGCCCTACTGTTTACCTCATTTTTTTTCTGCGTTATTAATAGTTATTGTTAAATATTAATTACCCCCTTTCTCCCACCAGGAGCACCATGTGTAAATCATATAGATAGAGGAGTCTGGCTCCGTTTCAGTCTTACAGATAGCCCAAGTGGATTTTTAAAGTTCACTTAGTCTGAAGAAAACTCCATCATTCTTGCCATAATTAATATGAATACAGAATATGGCATGTCATTGTGTTGTAGAACCAAGTATCTTTGTACTTTACCAGTGTGTAAAGTTAGGACCTAATCTCCTGACAACAAGGCTTCTCAATCAAAGTGACATACATGCTGACGGCTTACAGAAGAGCTATTTTGCATGAACATGAAATTTGAGGTTATATTATAAAGAGTCATGGACTAATTGTTATACTATTATCGGTGGCAGAAGGTTTACTGTTATGCAGGTGGGTGTACAATAAAGAGCAGGCCTTGTAACATATATCAAAAAACTTCCTGGTAAAGGCCTTCAACCCCCCCATCATATATAATTTGCCCCCCTATGTTAACCGCTTGCCGCCAGAGCCATTTTTTGTTTTTAAATTTTTGTATTTTCTTCCCTGCATTCCAAAAGCCGTAACTTTTTAAATATTTCTCACCGATATAGCTGTATGGAGGCTTGTTTCTTGCAGAACGAGTTGTTGTTTTTTTTTTTTACGCCACAATTTATAATGTACTGAGAAACTGGGAAAAAATTATTTGTATGAGGGAAAAAACAGCAATTCCTCCATTGTTTTTTGAGTTTTGTTTGTACGGCGTTCACCGTGCAGTAAAAATAACATGTTAACTTTATTCTGCGAGTCAATACGATTCCTGTGATATCAAATATATATATTTTCTTATGTTTTACTAGTCTTATAAACAAAAAAGTAATTGTTAAAAATAAAAATTAATTTAGTGTCGCCATAACCCGAGAGGCATAACTTTTTTTTTTTTTGTCCAATTAGTGTGAGGGCTTGTATTTTGTGGGCAAGCTATAGTCTTTTTCGGGGTACATGTGACTACGGGTGTCGCAGTGGAGGCCAATGGGCTAACTAAACACCCTTCCACCCCATTTTTCTAATGGCTTAGTTGCCGCGGTCAAGTTATCTCCGATCCCGGCCATTGCAGTGAGGTGTCGACTGTAACTTACAGCCGACACCTGCTGAGTTTAGAGCAGGGTCAGCCCGTGAGCCCGCTTTATACTCCTCTTTCCCGGCTGTGACATAACTGTACATCAAATGTCGGGAAGGGGTTAATTCAGTGGTGTCCAACCTGTAACTTTCCAGCTGTTAGAAAGCTACATATCTCTCTCTATTTTTCTTTCTCTCTCTCTCTCTCTTTCTCTCTCTCTCTCTCTCTCTATTTTTCTCTCTCTATTTGTCTCTCTCTTGCTCTATTTCTCTCTCTCTCTCTATTTCTCTCCCTCTTTCTTTCTTTTTCATAGAACTGATTGGAGCGAGCCGCGCACATGTACGGCCACCTCCATTTATTCTCCACCTGGAAGAACATGCGGGACCGGGTTCGGGAGACCACCTTTTTCTACATAGGTTCGGTTTCCAGATGGAACCCACACCTATCACACATTTATGGTATATCCTGTGGTTATGATGGATTTACAGAACGCATATTTATTACAGAATTTCAGTTACGGAATCGTATGCGAATTTCAGTACCAATTTTGGTGCCAATTTTTAGGGTGATTCCACAACGTAATTTTTAAATGTGTGAACCTAGCCTAAAGGTTCTCTAATTAGCTGACATTTTATTGAAGCCAAATTAGAGACATTTTACAAACACACAAATATATATATATATATATATATATATATATAATATTATTTTCTGTCAATCTAGCAGTAATAGGTTAGGACAATGAAGTATTCTGGACCATTGAATAGCCATAATCTCACTCGCAAGGGAAGAGAACCTTTAAGAAAAAATCCAAACTAGAATAACATATGCAGTTTTGTTCTGGAATATGACATTTTCTGGATTGTTGGATGCCGAACTAAAGAAATTTTAGTTTATAATATATATATATATATATATATATATATATATATATATATATATATATATATATATATATATATATAACCTCAGTAAACCTGAAACCACAGAAAACATTGCAGCTTACAACCGTGAAAGAAAAATCAAACAGAGCTGACAATGAGACATTTTTCGCCAGTGCACGGCAGCTCATCCTGTTCTAGAGGCGTTCACATTATACTTGCACGCACGTGGCTATCTACAGATCAGTAATCTACCAGTCAACATCGCTGTTGGTTGAAATCAGCTGTTTATCACCATTAAAAAGGAAAAATTCCTCATCTGGGCTCAAATATTGCTGAAAAAATCCCCTTCAAAACATTAATCAAATTTTTCGCCTACTGGGCAGCCATATGGTAAAGCAGCATGTGAATCCTACAAACTTGCTGATCTTCTGTAACTGGGTACAATTAATTACGCTGGCTGAATCCATCTCCAAGAATTTCGCCTTGTGAAAAAAAACTATTTATTGCAGCAGCTTTTACAAAACAAGGGAATGAAATTCACAATTGATTAATGACTTGAAGAGAAGCATTTCCATTAGCAGGTTTTAAAAATGAATCAAAATTAATATTGTGGCCACAAATAAATCCAAGTGGTTATATAAATATCTTCACCTCGGGTTAAGAGAAGAAAAAAAAAGACAAAAAGTTGCACATAAAACAAAACCGAAAAAAAGCCATTTTCGTTGTGAGAGATGGCGCTGAGGAGAACTATCATTCAGGAGATAACCGGGTGGCTGACATACCTATTAAAACACTGAGACTTGTTCTTCGTGTTGGTAACTATTACATATATCAAAAACTTGACATTGATCGATACATTCAGCGTCAAAAGGAGCAACTGCCGAGAGGCTTCAGCAGTGAACAGGTTAAACTCCGGGTATAACTTATATCCTGAAAATGGTGCAGGGGAAAACAATTCTAAATCACAGAAGGATTGTTTAATTTAGAATTCTTTTTTACGCCTTTTTTGAAGTTTTATATACTTTTGTTTATGACCATCCAATAATTCAGCATCGAGTCTTGTTAATATCAGGTTAAAGGGGTCGTCCGGTTTCAGCAAATTAATGTTATTTTTTGTATAATTAAAAGTTATACAATTTTCCAATATACTTCATGTACTAATTCCTCACGGTATTCAAGATCTCTGCTTGTTGTTATTCAGTAGGAACATTCATTATTTACTTTTATCTGATACAATTCTGTCCGTGGTCATGTGATGGACACACAGGTGGTGGGATCGTTAGAAGACACAGCTCTGATACACAAACTGTGACGAGCCGTGCACCTGTGTGTCCATCACATGACCATGGACAATATTTTATCCACGGGAAGTAAAGAATGAAGGTTCCTACTGAATAACAACAATCTTGAAAACCGTAAGAAATGAATACAGAGAGTATATTGGAAAATTGTATGATTTTTTTTATTATACAAAAAATAACATTAATTTGTTGAAACTGGACGACCCCTTTAAGATAATTTTACTGTCGTGTGCATATAGACAGACGTGCAAGCTTTTGGATATTACTTAGATGGAGCAATACATATAGACTAGATATATAGATAGAGATATATTGGATGAAGAGGGGTTTGAGAGCCGGACGTAGATAATGGATATTAGAGGGAGATTATAACAATCCAATAATCCATAATAATTAATAATTCGGCATTCATTTCTAATAGTGCCAGAGTAACAGAATTTTACTATTGTATGTGTACAATAGATAACGATAGATAAGAAAGGGATGATAGATATTAGATTTATTATATAGAGAGAGATATTAGATAAAAATATATTCTACACAGTGAAACCTCTTCAAAAATACCACCTGTTATTGAGACGACATTTCGGTCTCTAATTTCCGATTCCATTGTTTCCTATGCACATTGACCCTCTTCTTTGAGCGGACCACCCATTTTTTCCTAACTAAAATTTTTTTTATTTCAGTGTATAGATAGATGTAAGTCTGATATTAGAAGGATATGTGAGGGGGGGGGGGATAGAAACATAGGAGATAGAGCGAGAGTTGTTCGATTGGGTAGGAGGGTTCGTCATTCTAATTTGCATATTTTGCACAAAACTTGCAAAGGACCCAATTAAGCTCCTGTTTCGGCACCTTAAAGTGACAGATCCCCGTTAACTTATTTAAGATTGTCAGTTCAAAGATCTCATTGTTTTCTCTGTTGTGGGCAACTCCAGATCATCGACTTGTTCTTTGTGAGTTTGAATTATGAGTCTCTTCAATGTTTTGCCTGTATTCAGGGGCTCACCCATGGGGAGACGGGTGTGGAGGACGACTGGCACACAGCAGCAGATAATTCTGACCTGCTGTTGGCCATCGGGGGAATGGTACAGCCTGGCAACAGGAAGGCAGCAGCAATAAAGGCCAGGCTGAGATGTGGCGCCTCCTGTCTTTCTAGGCGTGAGTTGCACGCGGCTATTTTATCCTCTGTCGTATGGTTCCTGGAGCCCCTCTCAGGTCAAATTTCTGGATGCACTCCTTAGTACGGTCTTGAATTGACCCTAGGGGAGAAATTAAAATATTCAGATGCAAAACCAATTATTTTTTAATAAATTATTTTTTTGTAAACGTTTTCACTCTACATTATGGTGTTTCTATTTTAGACTTATTTTTTTAAACTGATGCCAATTTATCAAAAATAATAAGTGTAACTTTTATCTAGTAAAAAAAAAAATGCACTTTTTTACTGACCTGTAGAGCATGAAAACAATTCCAATTCACATGACAACCTGTGATATATGAAATGTATACTACATAGGCAAAAGATTGTCTATAATTATTGAGCAGCTCAAAGGAAATGGATGGTTATTGCCTTTTTTGTTGCAAACCGTTTTGCAAGTAATTAAGTGGTGAACATACTAAGTCATTGACGAGCATTGGAATATTGACAACTAAAGATGCATAAATTGGGTGGGTGGAAAATGTTTTGACAGCTGGGACGTTGGAATGGAATTTAGTATCTACGCAAAGTAAGGCCGGCCGGGAGACCGCAAGGCTTAGATTAGTTTGTTTCTCTTCCTTCGCAAAAAGCTGATATACTGTTCATGTATAGTAATTGTGGACTAAGGGTTTATTCATTCGAAGGGTCTAAAGTGCCCTGTTATAGAGTACGTTTTTTTCTATGATCAGCAAAGCCTCATTATAACTTCGGGTAAGTATTTGGTTATTTTCCCTGATCTTTAGTTCCATTGATAACTCTCCATAGTCTCATATGGCATTAATCATTCAGAAAGTATCCTTGGCCTTGTTACTTCCTTACCGTTTGTTCTTAAAATGATAAAAAAACAAACAAAAACTGTATCTTGAAGTTTAACGCTTTATTAACCCCTTAGCGTTTGCCCACTGAGTTTTGATGGCAGGCAGTGCAGGTCCTTAGTTTACAGCGACGTCTTTTGGTGTCGCTGTAGAAAAGGCTCATGTAACGAACAGCTTCCGAACTTAGTGAAGCCCAGTGAATACAGCTGAATCAGAGAAAATTGGGACCCCAGCTGTTTAACCCTTTGATCGTTGCAGACTGTGGCACGTTCAAAGGGGACTACCCTCTTCGATCGCGTCACCGTAAACCCAGTTTCAGGCATCTCCAAAATGGAATATCTTCGCTGCATGTGCACTTGGTCTTAGAAGTGGTGCGAGGAATAGCTACCATTGGCATGTGGCTAACAGGCTCAGTTAAACCATGTAGCCATGCAGTGTCAGCCCACATATTGATCAGACGCAAGCGGCTATTACCAGATTTAGTATTCATACTATATGTAATATATAGTAATATTTAGCATAGTTGTTAGTGAGGTATTAAGTCCACTGGAAACCATACAACAGAACGTCTAGAATAACCCTGTATAAACAAGTAGCTTACTTGATGAGTTTTTTTTAACTTGCCTTATTTTGGATAATATAAATCTCTCCATATAAGTTTTATTATTTGTTCGATTTTTGTTTCCAACCCTCGTACATGAATAAATGCATGACTGTTCTTATTAATTGGCAACATCCTGCTTAATTTTTTTTCTATTCATTTAGGTGCCAAAGGAACCCCTTTTGGTAATATGCCAATGATCAGTACTAAATATGTGGCCAAGGCAGTATAATTAAAAAGACAAGTCTTCCTGAGTAAGAGGGAACACCCTACTGGTATCACCATGTGGTGTTGTGCGTTATTACCATACCGTGCAAAACAAGGCCACAGCAGGTGGTGTTGCTATTCTTACAAAATTACGGTCATCAATATGACTTCTAGCAGCTGCTGAAGTAAAGAGTCAGGGTGCTGGGTTGCTGCGGAGAGGAGAGCAGATTTAAATGGAAGTCGTGCTGGGTTTCCTGAGTGCTGGAAGGTGAGGAATTACAAGGAAACAACCTGGGTAGAAGAACATTGCCATTTTGTGGTTTGCAGAGCCCCAGGACCACGCTGTGGATAGAATAGACTTGTTGAGATGCCAAAGTCATACAAGACTCTTCAGAAAGAAAGACATTATAAGCTCCCACAGAGTGGTTTTATGGTTGTGGAATTTCATGCTTTTATACTTTAATAGAACCCTCGTCCTACCAAAGTAATGAGGCAGCGCACAGCCGTAATATGTAATATTGGAGAAGTTTTACAAGAAAGGGGGGTTACAAGTATTAACAATTTAAGAAGCTACATTGCATATAGGAGACCAGTTCTTTGAAACAAATACAGTTAGCTATTGAAATCTAGGTGGCCAGCTCTACAGCGCCACTTTTGTATATGGGCTGTGTCTGGTATTGCAGCTTGGCCTAATTCACTTAAATAGGGCTGATCTGCAATACCAGATACAACCAATGGCCAAGAGTTGTGCTGTTTCTAATCTCATGCAAACTCTTAATTTATATCATGTGTTCGCAAGGATATTCAACAATTTGGAGATCTACAGCAAATAGTATCACCTCCATTTTCTGTATTTCAGGGTAAGCCATATACACAACTGAATGTGCAAAATCGACACTTTGTTCTTTTGGCTCTGAGTGAATATTTTGACAATATACCATAACATCCTCGCCAACGTGAGTTAAGGACTTAAAAGTACAGACTCAAGTATCCTATAAGTTTTCCATAGAACAGATTGTGACAAACGAGAGGCAGCAGCATGCTAAAAGTAGACCTTTTATCATCATATTAGGTTGTGTTTCCAGTACACACTACATTGCTTATATTTTCTATTGCTTCGATATTAGTCAGACGGGAAAAAAAAACTATAATTCTAGTAACTCTTTCTGTGTGGGGCAGATGGAAGGTGTCATTTAAGATGGATTTCTGTAATTTCATGCATAATCACACAGGATAACAATTGAAATGGCTATCCCCAACTTAACAACTCTAAAGTTACAAGGTCATACTGTATGACAGATGTTATACTAAAGCCCCTATTACACCCGCCGATTTTGGCCCGTACAGCAAGCGCCGAACATCGTTGATCGGCGCTCGCTTGCTCCTGTCACACGGAGCTATGGATGGGGACGAGCGGTCGTTACTACGATAGCTCGTCCCCGTACATTATTATCATGCTGGCATTGCGTCTCCCTGTTTATACAACAAGATGTGCTGCCGTCAACGATAATATTTAACTTTTTTTATACGATACGATCAGCAGATGATCGAGCATTTGCTTGTTCATCTGCTGATCGCTGCGCTGTTTACACAAGGCAATTATCAGTGACAAGCGTTCTATGAACACTTGTCTGCCCGATAATCGCCCAATGTAAGGCCTCGTTCACACAGAGTTATTTGCAGGAGGAAAATTCTGCCTCAAAAATCTGTTTGGGATTTTGAGGCAGATTTTGTCCTTCCTGCACATCATTTGCCGCGATTTTCGCTGCGTTTTTCGCTCGCGCCCATTGAGTGCTACGAGCAAAAAACTCAGCGAAATACGCTTTCTCTGCCTCCCATTGATGTCCATGGAAGGTCAGAGGCGTAACCGCGCGAAGATAGGGCATGTCCCTTCTTTCTCCCGCGAGCCGGTTTTACCGCTCGTGGGAGAAAACCGCCCCCGCCTCCCATTGAAATCAATGGGAGGCATTTTCGGCCGGTTTTTGACGAGTTTTGCGGAGCGGTTTCCGCTCCAAAAAGCTCGTCAAAATACTCTGTGTGAACAGGGCCTAAGGGTCGTCTTTTTACACCTCTGTTTTAAAAAAACGAGCGTATTGATGGCCAATCCTAAGAATAAGACCTCCATGTTTTTTCTGGGAAATCCTCTTTAACGATGTGGTAATACAATAACAGGGGCATATCTAAGGTCCTTTGGGCCTAAAAGGGACCTGGCCCTTGAATGTTGCCCAATTGTTAAATTAAGTAACATGAGCATTTTTGCCTATTTCAATAGTGTTCGAGACTCCTGTCCCCCTCACTGATCACATATTGATCGCCTATCCTAATGTTTTTAACGTTTTTTTTTCTTCTAGAATACCATTGATATAGGCAAAAATGTTCGATACCACCACCCTGACACACGAGCCTAGTTTGTAAGCAGCACACGTTTGGTTATCGGTTTCCTCCGTAAACACAATTTTGTTAAAATTGTAAAAACGTCTTTGCCTTGTACAAGTAACTCTCCAGTAACACGCTTGTACTGCTGTTTTTGGCTTTGATGCCTTGAAGCCGATTTTTCGTTCCTAGAAACTTTTTTGTTTATGCAGCTGAAAGACAAACTCTAGAACCATCAATTATAGTGCAGTAGTTTTTATAGTTGCCATAGTTGGATTATTTATTCTACGCGGCTTAGGCTTCTTAACTTTGGTGAAATAGAAACCTGCGAGATTTAAGATGAAAAGGAGCAGGTTTAGGGGTTTTTAAAAGCCATTGTTGTGTTACAGTAACTTGAAGAGCCTTATCAAATAAATACGGTGTAAATGGATATAGCAGCCATTAATCTTCCGCCTGGTATTTCACGGAATATTTGAGAAGGTATCTGGAAACTGTTTCCTTCTGGGCTGTGCGTCTGGCCTTTTCCTTCTGGAAAAATACGTCATTTTTGCATAAAGACGGCGGCATTGTTTCTCCCTGGCTTGGGTTCAGGACTTTGGCGGTTTTTCGTAGGCATAGCATACTTACACTAAATAGTTGGAATATTTTCTGCAAATTTTATTATAATTATTTGAGCTCTTTTAAGTGGCAGAACACTTGTCCTGAGAAGTTCCTGTATTTTCTAATTTGTAAGGTCTTAGATAAATGACTTTTACATAAAGTTATACCGTGTTCTAGTATAATTTAAAGGTATAGAATAAAGATGGCAATTGTTATAAAACACTTTTGCTCTCATACATACTTAATAATTGTTTGTTTTTTACAGTGACATGGTCATGTTTTTACTTTTACATTGTTAATGCTTTGTTTGTTTGTAATTTTCTCCCAAAATTTTTTTTCAAGTTTCATTCTGGTCAGCCTGAGTACCACAGAAGGCTCTCAGCATTTTAAGCTGGCCATTGAAGGCTAACAGTACAGGATTTTTTGTTCAGTACTTGCTTTAAAACAAATAGACTCTACTTGCTGAATGACTACCTGGACTTCTTCTTTTACACAGCAAAAAATCTGAATAAGCGGTGCTGCAGTATAAAGTATAAGAGCGGAGAGAAAAGCACCTTAGGCATCTGTTGAGACACATTTCGGCTTCTTTAAGTCAGAGGCTAGTCGTTCTTCCTCCCAGGTTAAAGATTCAGACTTTTGCAGGTCTGTCTGTTTCTTAGCTCTGTTGACGTCTCATTAGCACCTCTTACATTCAGCAGCCGGGGCACAAGCAATAGGTTTTGGTCTTGAAATGACCGACAAAATGAAAGTCTGCTATGAACTTGACAAACATTTAATTTGCATATTATTATTTTTTTAACCAACTGGTTGATATCTTGACTACATTTAGTATGTAATTGAAAACCAAACTACTGTTTCCTGTTATCGACCATTTAAGGCAGGCAGGGGCTGACCGTAGTGTTCTTCAACGGAAGGACAGAAAAAATGTACCCTTTTTCTCTTAAACCATTTGCCCAGCTTATCATTTTGGCTTACCCCTACACCTATTGGTATAGAGCTAGGGTTTTAAACTAGTTTTACAAAAGGACTTCTGTCAGGTGAAGTCAGAGTTAAACACCAACGGTAAAGATCTCGTCTCGTTACCATTACGCAAACTATTTAAGATTCAAGATTCTTTACTTTTTTTGGGTGGGAAAACCAGACAAACCCCCTTAATTAATTCAGATCTAAACCCTAAACTCATTCACACCACAAGCCAGACCCCTATATTAATCATATCCGAGACCAGCCTTGAGAATTAATTCAGACCCTAGACCAGACCACTATAATTAGTTCAGATACCCGACCAGACCCCTAAAATTAATTCAGACCCCAGACCAGCCCTCTAGTCTAATTCACACCCCAATCTAGACAACAAGAAAAAATAAAATATATATATATAATATATTTATTTACCGCTCCCAGGTCCTCTTAACTTCCCGGCGACGTCACACACAACGTCCTGATGCTAGACATTGTCATGGCCTTGTGTGTTGGGCCCCAGCAGTAGATCCACTAGTGACAGTAGACTTGCTGCATTGGAGGAGACTCTGTCCCCCTTTAGGGTATGTGCACACGTAGTGACCAAAAACGTCTGAAAATACAGAGCTGTTTTCAAGGGAAAACAGCCCCTGATTTTCAGACGTTTTTTGAGCAACTCGCATTTTTCACGGCGTTTTTCGCGGCGTTTTCGCGGCTTTTTTTACGGCCGTTTTTGGAGCTGTTTTCATTGGAGTCTATGAGAAAACAGCTCCAAAAACGTTCAAAGAAGTGTCCTGCACTTCTTTTTACGAGGCGTAATTTTACGCGTCGTAATTGCCGTACGACGCGTAAAATTACGCGTCGTGGGAACAATACAGCGTTATACCCATAGAAAGTAATGGGCAGATGTTTGCCAACGTATTTGAGACGTATTTTCAGATGTAAAACGAGGCAAAAAACGCCTCGTATACGACTGAAAATAGGTCGTGTGAACCCAGCCTTAATGTATCTATGACTGCAGGTCTGTTGGGTCTGAACAGCTGGTTGTCCTTGGTCTGTATTTGGTCTGCCAGTTGAGGAGCGCTGGTACAGATTGTCCATGTTTGGTGCATAGTACATGCCATTGAGCAATATCTGCCCCATAAATGAAAATCATCTATTTTGGTAGAAAAAATATCTCTTCTTTCAGACAATGTTCTGTTTCTAAACCAATATTCCATTTTGACTGTTAAACCTGCATTAGACTCTTGCCTCGAATTTGGAAGTCTATACTTCATATTTTATGGGCTCATATGAGTCATTTTTAGTATGTGCAGACATAATTAAATCGAATTGTAAATCATCTACTCAACAAGCAGAAAGTGGCATTCCTTTTGTCTCTGCTCGTAATGTATTTTTTCAGAAGTTCACAGCTGGGGATCTTAAATGAGAACATTTGAAGATAAATATACAAACCTGGTTATTTTTTTTCTCTCCTTTGCACCTTGAAATCTGGAACAAAAATAAATTCCCACTCAGATGGTGTTACTCATTCAGCTGAGAGTTCTTCGTCAAGAGGTTAAAGTATCTGTAAAGTGGTAGCTATGTATCTGCTCTATATTTTCCTACAGACTGCCCTTATTAAAGGATTGTCCAGCATTAGAAAATCATGGCTGCTTTCTTCCAAAAACAGTCCTAGGGGGACATAATCTTCACTTGATCCGACTATCTTTCATATGGGGAAAAAATTCTGTTACCTCCACCACAAAGTAATACATACAAATCCATTCACCATGCAAAGTGAGTTTCTATCAAAATAAAATGATTCTCTTGCTGCTGGCCCCTTACCCCTACACCCAGCAGCACAAATGCCCCAAAATTCCTCCAAATCTACGCCCCTGTATTAAGAGGCTTACCTGAACTACTACAGAGTTAAAATTGGCCAAATATTAGTAATTCAAAAGTTACAGCTGCAGCCAAAGTTTGGCCATTATGATTCATATACTTTTTAAAGATATTGCCATTTTTTTTTAGAAAAGTGACAACAGGAAGTGCAGCCATATTGGTAAAACGGTCACTTTGTTACTGATAGAACAGGCTGACAGAATGAAAGGTTTATTATTGGTTTCTGAGAAGCTAATTTAACCCCTTCAGGACTGAGCCTCATTTTTTAAATCTGACGTGTGTTACTTTATGTGGTAATAACTCGGGAATGCTTTTACCTATCCAAGCGATTCTGACATTGTTTTCTCGTGACATATTGTACTTTGTTAGTGAAAAAATGTGGTCGATATATTCAATATTTTTGTGTGAAAAAAACCAAAATTTAGAGAATTAGCATTTTCTAAATTCAAATGTATCTGCTTGTAAGACAGATAGTTATACCATATAAAATAGTTACTAGCTAACTTTTCCAATATGTCTACTTTAGATTGGCATCATTTTTTGAACATCCTTTTATTTTTCTAGGACGTTACAAGGCTTATAAGTTTAGCAGCAATTTCTCACATTTTCAAGAAAATTTCAAAAACCCATTTTTTTAGGGAACAGTTCAGTTGTCAAGTGGCTTTGAGGGCCTTATATATTAGAAGCCCCCACAAATCACCCCACTTTAAAAACTGCACCCCTCAAAGTATTCATAACAGCATTCATATTTTTTTTTTAACCCTTTAGGCGTTTCACAGGAATTAAAGCAAAGTAGCGGGGAAATGTACAAATTTCATTTTTTTTGCAGAAATTCCATATTTATCCATTTTTACTGTAATACTGAAGGTTTTTACCGGAGAAGCACAACTGAATATTTATTGCCCTGATTCTGCAGTTTTTAGAAATATTCCACATGTGGCCCTAGTGCGCTACTGGACTGAAATACCGGCCTCAGAAGCAAAGGAGCACATAGAGGATTTTAGGGCCTTCCTTTTCTTAGATTATATTTCAGGCACCATGTCAGGTTAGAAGAGGTCTTGTGGTGCCGAAACAAAGGAAACACCCCAAAAAATACCCCATTTTGGAAACTACACGCCTTGAGGAATTCATCTAGGGGTGTAGTGAGCATTTTGACCCCACAGGTGTTTCATAGATTTCATTAGAATTGGGCAGTGAAAATGAAAAATTACATTATTTTCCAATATCATGTAGCTTTACCTCAAAATTTTTAATTTTTTCAACAAATAAATGATGAAAAGCACCCCAACATTTGTAAAGCAACTTCTCCAGAGTACAGAACTACCCAACATGTGGTCATAAACGGCTGTTTGGGGAAGCGGCAGGACTCGGAAGGGAAGGTACGCCATTTAGCTTTTGGAGCGCTGATTTTGCTGGATTCATTTCTCTGCACCATGTCGCATTTGTAAATCTCCTAAGGTACCAGTACAGTGGAAACTCCCCAAAAGTGACTCCATTTAGGAAACTACACCCCTTGAGGAATTCATCTAGGGGTGTAATGAGCATTTTGATCCCACAGGTGTTTCATAGATTTCATTAGAATTGGGCCGTGAAATTGAAATATTAGGGTATGTGCACACACACTAATTACGTCCGTAATTGACGGACGTATTTCGGCTGCAAGTCCCGGACCGAACACAGTGCAAGGAGCCGGGCTCCTAGCATCATACTTATGTACGATGCTAGAAGTCCCTGCCTCGCTGCAGGACAACTGTCCCGTACTGTAAACATGATTACACTACGGGACAGTTGTCCTGCAGCAAGGCAGGGACTCCTAGCGTCGTACATAAGTATGATGCTAGGAGCCCGGCTCCTTGCACTGTGTTCGGTCCGGGACTTGCGGCCGAAATACGTCCGTCAATTACGGACGTAATTAGTGTGTGTGCACATACCCTTACATTATTTTCCAATAAGATGTAGCTTTACCTCAAAATTGTTATTTTTTTCAACAAATAAATGATGAAAAGCACCCCAACATTTGTAAAGCAACTTCTCCAGAGTACGGAAATACCCAACATGTGGTCATAAACGGCTGTTTGGGGAAGCGGCAGGACTCAGAAGGGAAGGCACGCCATTTAGCTTTTAAAGTACAGATTTTGCTGGTTTGATTTCTCGGCACCATGTCGCATTTGTAAAGCTCCTAAGGTACCAGTACAGTGGAAACCCCCCAAAAGTGACTCCATTTAGGAAACTACACCCCTTGAGGAATTCGTCTAGGGGTGTAATGAGCATTTTGACCCCACAGGTGTTTCATAGATTTCATTAGAATTGGGCAGTGAAATTGAAAAATTACATTATTTTCCAATAAGATGTAGCATTAGTTAAAAAAATTTCATTTTCTCAACAAATAAAGGAGAAAAAGCACCATAACATTTGTAAAGCAACATCTTCAGAGTACGGAAATACCTCACATGTGGTCATAAACTGCTATTTGGACACACAGCAAGGCTCTAAAGGGAAGGAGCGCCATTAGTATTTGGAGTGGAGATTTTATAAGATTTGTTTTTTGACACCATGTTGCATTGAGCTATAGTATCAGTACAGTGGTACCCCCGAAAAATTACCCCATCTTGGAAACTAGATCCCTCAAAGAATTGATCTAGGGGTGTAGTGAGCATTTTGACCGCACAAGTGTTTTGCAAAAATGAGTAAACAATAGATGTTGCAGATTGAAAATGGCTGTTTTCAACAAATATGCCATTTCAGTGCCCAATGTGTTGTGCCCAGCTTGTACCACCGTAGACACACATCCCATAAATTGTAAAGCGGGTTCTCCAGAATACCCCATATGTGGTCATAAATTGCCGTTTGGGTACACTGCCAGGCTCAGTTGGACCACCATTTGGCTTTTGAAGCGCAGATTTTGCTTGGTGTATTAGTGGTATTTCAGCTTATAATGTGGGGGCATATGTGAGCTGGGCGGAGTACATCAAGGGTATATGTAAGCTGGGCGGAGTACATCAGGGTATATGTAAGCTGGGCGGAGTACATCAGGGTATATGTAAGCTGGGCGGAGTACATCAGGCTATATGTAAGCTGGGCGGAGTACATCAGGATATATGTAATATGAGTGGGTACATCAGGATATATGTAATATGTGAGGAGTACATCAGGGTATATGTAAGCTGTGTGGAGTACATCAGGGTTTATGTAATATGTGCGGGTACATCAGGCTATATGTAAACTGTGTGGAGTACATCAGGGTATATGTAATATGTGCGTGTACATCAGGCTATATGTAAGCTGTGCGGAGTACATCAGGGTATATGTACTATGTGAGGAGTACATCAGGGTATATGTAATCTGTGTGGAGTACATCAGGGTATATGTAATATGTGTGGGTACATCAGGCTATATGTAAGCTGGGCAGAGTACATCAGGGTATATGTAATCTGTGCGTGTACATCAGGGTATATGTAAGCTGGGCGGAGTGCAACAGGGTATATGTAATCAGTGCGGAGTACATCAGGGTATATGTAAGCTGGGCGGAGTACATCAGGGTATATGTAAGCTGTGCGGAGTACATGAGGGTATATGTAAGCTGTGCGGAATACATCAGGGTATATGTAAGCTGGGCGGAGTACATCAGCATCAGGGTATATGTAAACTGTGCGGAGTACATCAGGGCATATGTAAGATGGGCGGAATGCATCAGGTCATAATAGGATGATGTAATAATGGGGTGAATGAAGAATCCATGGATTGGTGTGGTGCGCTTTGAACCAATCCTTTATGCACAGGCCGGGTTTATTGGGTATTATACAGAATATCTGCGCTCCAGTGTTGCCTTATATTTGACTTCTTCACTAGCCCTATAAGCCGCACAAGGCCCTAAAGTTTCCTCATCTCCGCTGCGTCTACAGGGTCCACCAGTGGGGTCCAGCAAATGATGATGTGGGGTATTTAGTGAAATTCTACTGGACCTAAAAATGAGTCTGGGCCGTCATTTAGAATCATTTTGCATCATTGCGTTTTGAGAGTCATAACGTGTTATTTTTCCGTTAGGGCGTGTGTGAGGGCGCGTTTTTTTGTGGAACGAGCTGTAATTTTTATTGGTTCCATTTTGGGGTACATGCGATTTTTTTTATCACTATTTATTCAATTTTTTGGGAGATGAGGAAACCAAAAAACAGCCATTCCAGCACGTTTCTTTTTTTTTTTTTTTACAGTGCTCACCGTGCAGTATAAACAACATGGTAACTTTATTCTGCGGGGCGATACGATTACAGCGACACCAAATTTATATTGTTTTTTTACGTTTCACTACATTCCTGCAATAAAAATACTCTTTTCTAAAAAAATCATGTTTTAGTGTCGCCATTTTCTGACAGCTATAACTATTTTTCTGTTGATATCGCTGCGGGAGGGCTTGTTTTATGCGTGACGAACTGTAGTTTCTATTGGTACCATTTTGCGTTACTTGCAACTTTTTGATCACTTTTTATAAAAAAAAATTTGAGACAAGATGACCAAAAAATAAAATGCTGTAATTGTTTCTTATTAAAAAAAATTACGGTGTTCACCGTGCGGTAAAAATAATGTGATATTTTTATAGATCAGGCCGTTCCGAACGCGGCGATACCTATTATGTATAGTTTTTTTTTCATATTTTCATTTTTTTTCTAATAATAAAGGAGTTGATCAGGAAACAGGGCAAGTGTTGTTTTTATTATTTATTTATTATTTATTAACTTTTTATTTATTTTTCGTTCACATTTTTTTTTTACTTTTTTCACTTTTTCTTTTACACTGACCTGGGACTTGAAGATCTGACCTTCTGATCCCCGCTACGATGCACTGCACTACTTATGTAGTGCAGTGTATCGTAACTGTCATTCTTCATTTGACAGTTAGCCGATTAGGTCCTGCCTCGGGCAGGACCTAATAGGCTACCGTACCTGGGCAACCAGGAAGCCTAGTAACGGCTTCCTGGTTGCCATAGCAACAATCGCCACCCGCGATCCATCGCGGGGGGGCCCGGGGGTTACAGAGGGAGCTCCCTCCCTCTGTCAACCACTTCAATGCGGCGGACGTCATTGACAGCCGCATTGAAGGGGTTAAATGCCTGCGATCGGCGGTAACAGCCATTGCAGCCATTGCAGCGGCATGTCAGCTGTGTATAACAGCTGACAGCCGCTGAAGATAAAGCGCGCACAGCTCCTGTGCTCGCTTTATCTGCCGGGCGTAACTGTACGCCCGTCTGCGGCAAGTCACTTGGTTTTCGGACGTACAGTTACGCCCAATAGCGGGAAGGGGTTAATGGTGACAACCAATAACTGTTGGTTAATTCAAAGCTGCCCCATAACTGTTGTGACTTTTCCAAAAATGCCGTGGCTGAATATTAACATTTCAAGATCTTTGTAAGTCAAAAAATGTCTGCTGCAACAAGTATGTAAATAAAACTTAATTACAACTTTTGGCGGCTCCTCTAAATTCTGATTTACTAATATATGACAAATTTTAGGGATTTTAGCATTTTAATTCTTAGAAGATAAAATTGGGTCCATAAGCTGGGACTCTCGCGTATTCCATGAACATAGGGGTTGTGATATTTGAAGGGGTTGTCTTATCTTGACAAACCATTTCCATATGCTCTATGGGGACCACGCTCTTTGAGAACCACTAACATTGAGTAGCTCTGGCGGACTTGGCTTGTCCATGTATAGCATTCGAATGAATGGCCAAAATATAATACTACACTTACCGTGCAAATACCTTGGGGCCCAACTCCGTCAGAACATGAAAGGTTTATGATTATTGTGGGCTGCATTATTTTTTTTCTGCTCACACCTTCAATCGTCCACAGTTATTACAAAGTCCAGCTCACCTTTGAGTACAGATGGGCACCAATAACAGCTGTTCTGCCCGGTGGTTCCACCAGTTTTCTTTCGTAGTCTTTCTCTGCAAGCATCCCTAACCTGTATTTACTCTTGGGATAGGGACTGATGTGAGTGCAATCTGTAGATGGCTATGGAATATGTTGGTGCTACATAAATACCAAATATTGAGGTAATTACATCTACGTATTTTTTATACCATTGCCCCATGATCAACATTTCTGTCCTTCGTAATGATTCTTGAATGCAGACAGATCATGGCCTTATGTTCTCCAACTTCCTTTCTTGCTGTCAGTTCCAGTCATGTTGGGCTAACATTTCATCTCTCATAAATCAATAACGTTACACACATACAAGGGCAGCATTAATAAGAACAAACAGACAACGGTTTCTTCAAGGAATAATCACCCGGAAGTGTCTATAGAAGATGAGGCTTATGGTTATTAATGTTGTTATATTATTATTATTATTATTATTATATTGGTATTATTATCAGTAGACTTATTACCATTAATATATTGGTATTATTATAGTAATAGTAGCATTATCATCATCTTCACTTTTCATATTATTATTATTCTAATATTAGTTTTATTGTGTTATTAGTAGTAGTATTGTTATTTTTATTATTCTTTGTTATTTTCATGATTTATTATTATTAGTAGTAGTAGTTGTTGTTATATTTATTAATGCCTCATGCACACGACCGTGTGCGCCGGCCGAGTCCCGTCAGTGATCCAAGGAAAGATAGAACATGTCCTATCTTTCCTCGAATCGGAGACTCGGATCATTTTTCACGGACCCGATTCACACGCTAAAGTGAATGGGTCCGTGAAGACTATCGAATGCCACTCGGATGCCGTCAAAAACGGCCCGAGTGGCACAAAGGTCGTGTGCATAGGCCGTAATAGTATTATATTTTTTATTATTATGTTATTATTGATAGTACAAAAAATATTATTATACAAGTATTTGTATAATTCTTAGTATTATAATAATATTATTATTGTTGCTATTATTATTCGTATTATATTTTGTTATTATTGATAGTAGAATTATTATTATTTTTATAATATTATTATTTAATAATATTATTTTTTTATGATTATTATTATTAATGATCATTGCTTTAATTTATTTTAAATTTTCTATTTAATTGAATTTAGGTTGTAAATGGAAGAAAAATGCAGTGATCAATACACTGCATATTAACCAGAAGCGGTGGGTTTGTTTCAGATATGTATTCGACCTTGCTTGCGTCCTCTTGGGTCATATCTATCAAATTGACAGAATTTGGTGCTCAACACGAGAAGAAAAATTTACATTTGCATCAAGTCTGACATTTGATACAGTTCTCTCAGGGACAGTTATTTAAACCACCTGAGTAGGATATTAAGAACATATAGTGCACATTGTCTGTAAACCTTCCCAAATTATATGTTGTCTATTTCATATTGTAGACTGTTTAGAAAATAATTTTTGATATTATATTAAATTCATATAAGGGTATTTTTTTTTTTATATAAAATTTTTTACCTAAATTTCATGCTTTATAATCAGTGGTATATTCTGAACATTTATAATTCTCCACCCCCTGTCCAGCCTTCTTAGATTATATCATTTAGCAACTTCCTTACATACTAAAAGCTGATTGACCTGTCATGTGACTTCACATTCACTGATGAGCAACCGTGAACGTGATTGGTTAAAGTCCTCCCTGAAGTTCCAAGCTTTAGACTTATTCATGGACACACCCCTTAGACTCATTTGCTCCTAAGTTAAATTTCCTATAAAAACTAAAACTTAAGACACTAAAAATTAAGAGATTACATTAAATTGAATCCTTCCAAGAAAATATATTGTAATATGACTTTATTAATCAAATAATGTATTACAGATGCTCTTTAAAGCAGATCAGTCAGATATTTATGCTGTCTAAGGGCAGCATAAAGAAGTGACGGACATGTTGATTTCATCGTGCTGTCACTTATTAGTTAGGGCTTATTCAGACGAACGCATAATACATTCGTGCAATGCGTGTGATTTTCACACGCCTCGCACGGACCTATGTTCGTCAATGGGGCCGTTCAGACAGTCCGTGATTTTTCCGCAGCGTGTGTCCGCTGCGTAAAACTCACGACATATCCTATATTTGTGCATTTTTCGCGCATCACGCACCCGTTGAAGTCAATGGGTGCGTGAAAATCACGCGCAGCACACGGAAGCACTTCCATGTGACGCGCGTGATTTGCGCAACAGCAGTAAAAAGTATGAATGAAAACAGAAAAGCACCACGTGCTTTTCTGTTTACAAACATAAAAACAGTGTCATAATGATGGCGGCTGCGCGAAAATCACACAGCCGCGCACCATATGGTGACACACGGAGCTGTTATGGACCTTTTGCGCACGCAAAACACCGTGTTTTTTGCGCGCGTAAAACGGACACGCTCATGTGAATCCGGCCTTAATGTTAAGAAATGTAGGACCATTTAGAACTTATACTCGCGGCACATGGCCAGCACTGCTATGAGTCCAAGTATATTCATATATTCAAGCTCCCCCCGCCCACTAGCCGGTGATTGACACTTTTCTCCCTTTGCACAGTAAAAGGGAGAAAAGTGTCTTTCCGTGGGGGGAGGCAGGGAGAGCATAAATTTACTTGTACTCATACTTGTGGCACTGCCCGCGTGTTGTAAGTATAAATTCAGAATTCTCCTAAACTACTTAACATTAAGGGTATGCTCACACTCTGTTTTCAGGCATATTTCGGGGCGTAAACGCCTCTAAATACACCTCAAAAATGGTAGCTAAACGCCTACAAACATCTGCCCATTGAATTCAATGGGAAAAACGGCGTTTCGTTCAGACGGCGCGTAGATAAGACGGCCCGTAAATAAAATGGCCCGTAAAACGGAGCATGTCACTTCTTGAGCCGTTTTGGAGCTGTTTTTCATTGAGTGAATGGAAAAAACACTCCAAAAACGCCTCAAAAAACATTTTCAGCTTTAAAAACTGCTGAAAATCAGAGGCTGTTTTCTCTTTAAAAAAAAAGCTATGTCGTTTTCAGCCGTTTTTACTTGTGCGTGTTAACTTATTATTAAGTGATGGCACACTAAAATCTGCATATCTGTCCCTTCTTTATGCTGCCCTCAGACATACATTTCTGACTGATTATCTTTAAAGGGATTGTACAGAATTAGAAAAACATGGATGCTTTCTTTCAGAAACATGTCCATGAGTTGTGTGTGGTATAACAGGTGAGCTCCAATGAAGTGAATGGGGTTAAGCTGCAATTCTACACACAACCTTTCGACACGTGTGGCACTGTTTTTGGAAAATGCAGACATATTTTTCTGATCTCTTACAACCCTTTTAAATACATTTGTGTCAAAATTAGGCTTTTAAAGTGTGGGTCCGCCATCTAACACCCCACTCTGTGAGTCAGAGCGAAAATCCATTTAAGAAAAAAGTTGCTCTTGCTCTGGCAGACTTGACCCCTGTATAAGCAAGCAACGAACCCACAGAATTTACCAATTGTCCAGTTTCGTTGGGCACAATCGCTTTTAAAAATGCCATTGTTCCGAATTGGAGATTTCCAGCAGTATCCTTTTGTATTCTATTCCTGGAAATCATTGGTCTATCCATGTAATTCACTTCACGCACCTCTCCACATTGAGTCATAGAAGGTGGATCCCAATCTGGGCATTTCAAAGAGGGTTATAAGGGATAAAACATGGGCATTTTTAACCCAGAAACAGCGCCACTTGTGCTCAGTGGCTGTGTCTGGTATTGCAGCGCAGCCCTATTCATGAGTTCGAACTGCAACACCAGGCTCTATGGACAGGAGTGTCACGGTTTATGGAAACAAGAAGACCCCTACAGTAGACCTCAGCCGAATACTGGACCAGTCTAGGGCAGCCTGTATTCTGTTAATACATTACTGGCAAAGTTTATCACAATGTGTTATTGGAAGCATCTTGCAGTCTTTTACATCTTCCTTTGGGACCCCGCATATTTTTTTTATCATTTACTCCAATCGCCAGACAGTTGGAAACCCTTTAATTGAATCCATCTTACAATGATTAGCTCATTAAATCATCTCTTCAATTGTTGTCCATTGTTTCTAGTCCAATTGTTCTTATGCTTCCTCCCATTTACCAGCGCTGTCTGCTTTATGGATTAGGACTTCTCTATTTGGTTGCCAAAGTTTGTCTTCTTTTCTTCCTCCATAAAGGATTGCGCCTTTGAATAAATAGATTTGTAAATAAAGTGTCGAGCCCTCAGATGTCAAGATCACCATTTAGAATCACGCAGCTATTAGAGTGTTTGATAAATTTCAATCTTGTCATTAAGTGAAGGAGTCGTCGCTGCTCCCCGCGCCGCGTAACAGTTATTTGATTAGATGCAGCATTGCCAGGTTTATTTTGAGAGTCTGCTTCACTGTAGCCATTGTATGATTAAATATTGAGAGTATTGCTTTTCCAATTGTTCTATTGCAGGATTTAATGAGTGCAATTAAATGGAAAAATTGCCTTTTTAAGTGATGATAGTCCATTAGTGTCTATGTCTGTTCCGAAAAGAAAAGGAGCAAATTATTGGAATGATAAATGAGTCAAAGTTACCACGGTGATGGAGAGGTGTGATTTCCTTCCACATAATCTTCAATTAGTGATCTTTCTAAGAGGATGTTTTTCAAAAGGGTAATAGAGAGGTAATGAGATCAGAAGGAGGTCAAACCCGGCCTTCTTCGTTTGGCAGCTTGATTAATTTATTTCTCCTCCTTGTACATTGCTCTGGGGGTCTTTTGTAACCCAAGAGTTTGATTCCCCAGGAATGAACTTGGAGTGATTGCTTGCATCAGCCATTCGGGTGTCACAGCGCACTGTATTTATCTGTACAGCTGCTGAAGGTCTCTAGTACTTTTCCACCTATAGATTGTTTGCTACTTTCTATAGTATGCTACTCTTGAAAGACCTTATGTAAGTAGGAAGCATTATAGACATAAACGTTAGCTTAATCTAGAATGTCGCTGTAGTGGAACAATAAATGACTGTAGTAAAAGTTTCTACCACTAAGTGGCGCTTTAGAGTCGTGTACTCCACGTTTCTGAATGAAAATGTTTTTGGGTCTGTGGTGCTCTAGACCTATTTCCCTGAACAGCAAACCTTGTGGTTAGACCCGGTATTGAAAGTAAGACTTACTGATGATTTTAAAATATATGTCACATTTTTATTTTAGGAGGATCTGTGCACAGATTTCCCATTACAAACTGCATACATTCATTATGAATTAGCTCTCTTAGACCTGATGATGCTGGTGTACTTACTTTAAAAATCCATGTTAGAATGACTGTATAATCCTATTTAAAAGTTTTCCTTCCTGATATTAAAATGAGCATTGTATGAGTTAATCTACAGACTGGACTCTTAGGGCTAGTTCACACTGAGTTTTTTGGCGCTGTTTTTGATGCGGAAACCGCGCCGGAAACCGCGCCAAAAACCGGCCAAAATTGCCTCCCATTGATTTCAATTAGAGGCGGAGGCGTTTTTTTCCATCGAGCGGAAAAAACGCTTGCGGGAATAAAATTGTCATGCACTTTCTTTCCGCGTTTCCGTTTCTGACTGCTGCGTTGTTTTGTGCCTGCGGCGCTCAATGCCTGTGGCCGAAAATATGGCGTACAAAACGCAGCCAAGAAAGTGCAGGCAGGTCAAAATCGGCAAACTTTTCTGCCTGCAAAAAACATTCCCACTTAAAATGCTAATTTTAATATCATGCAGGAAAACTTAGAAAAAGTATTATACAACCATTCTGACATGGATTTTCAAAGTAAGCACACCAGCTTCATCAGGTCTAAGAGATCTATTTAGTAATGAATTCAGTTTGTATTGTGAAATCTTGTGACAAGCCCTCTCGAAACATTTAAAGGGTTGTCCTCTTTGGTTGTGCCTTTTGGTTATAAGGGTCCCCCAATGACAAACTGATCACAGGGACCTCCAGTCATCAGCTATAATCTGCTGGGCAACCTGGCAGCAAGTATTTAATTCCTCTACACTTCCATCGCAGAGGATCTGAGGAATTACATAGTGCCCATTGAAATCAATACTCCGTCTATGTAATGCATGAACTTTCTAGGTCTTCCAGAATCAGAGCCGTTCTTGCAGCCTTTCTCCACTCTGGACTAATTGATTTAGGTTTCGAGCGGTGGACCCCCCACCCGCTTATTATTAAGTTGTAACTCCTAAATAAGGTATTTGGAAATGGGTTTTTAAAACCAGACATTCCCTTTAACAATGTATAGTGACAGAATCCAAATGTGATAAACGGTAATCTGAAGCATTCATGAAGCCCTACGTCAGATGTATACTTACAAGTGTTCCTCTCTAGGACCCAAATTCTCTTTCCCTTGTAAACAAATTACCTTGATATTGATGTATTGCCATCAATGTCTGTACACCTCCTTTGACTAAGTTTTGGAACTGTATCTTGCATATTTGTACTTCTCAGGACATTTGACTATTGACATATTTCATAGTTTGAATCATAAATTATCCTTCTTGACAATCTGTATAATAGCAGACCTGCCAGACGTTGAAATTTATTTATAGAAGAATACCACAGAAAATATTAAGTGTAACCAGTTGATCTATCGGTTGCTTATTTTCAAACATTTAGAATATCTCGAGCTATGGAAATTTGTTGTAAATCTGATAGGTCTTCATATTTTATCCACAGAAAATAATTAAAGAGGTTGATTAGATCAGAAAAAGAGCTGCTTTTATTTCCCAGAAACAGCGCCGCTCTTGTATCCATAGGGACTCCCTTCACCATGTAGCCCGAATCTAAGGCCCTTTTCACAGTGGCGGATTAGATGTGCCTTGGGCCCTGGGATGTTGACACAACTTGGGACCACTCCTTCCCCCTCACACGCCTTGCAAACCCCCCCACCTGCTGACACTGTACCTGTCAATGCCACTGATCTGACCGATACAGATTTTAGCACTAGGTACAGCTGCTCTGTATACAGAATACAAAACAGCTGTATCTGAAAAAGTAAAAATACTTCTTAATGCAAACTATTTAGAAAATTGCACTAAACACACTGATACACATTTCTATTAAAATAATTATTTTTTTTCAAAGGTGTATATAGCCTTTTAACAAATCAAATAATAATAAAAACATTTTTTAAAACACCTCTCTTTAAAGGGTAACTAAACTTTAAAAAAAACGTTTGATGTGTTATAGTGACATGTCAAAAGTTTGAGCGTCTAACTGATTGCTGAGGGCTCTATGGGGGGAAATTATTATCCCCACAGAGCCCTCTGCAGTCAGATGGTTAGAACCCCCCCTTGCTGCATAATCCCCCCCCCCCCCCCCCCCCCAGCGTCAGCCGATCATTTTAATTTTGGCTGGGGCAGGAGGAAGAATGACCGTACCCCTCTAACCTCACCACCCTGCTCTCCTATGCCTCTCTGGCAGCACGTTCAGCATCAGAGAGGCGGTCCTAAACGCTAGCAGACGTGCCTATTGTGACGCACGTCTGCTAGCCCTAACCTGGACTGGCCAACCCCTGCAATTGCTTTCCCTGCCCCTCCTCCCCATCAGCAAGCGGCCGTCCACAGCGCTAGCGTGATGCATATTTCTTTAAGTATTTTTTAAAATTATGTGCGGTTCGGGCGGCCATCACCCATATGATGATCCGCCACTGCCTGTTCACGTCTGCGTCTGGCCATTCTGTTGTTCTGCTCCGTCTGAAGAGCGGAGCAAGGGAATACCGAAAGCAACGGTTTCCGTTGCTCCACGGACACCACCGACAGCTGACGGAATTCATTGACTTTAATGGGTTCAGTCGGCTTTCCGTTGGGGTGTCCATGGTTTTACCGGAAACAATATCGCAGCATGCTGCACTATTGTTTTGGGTAATCTCCGCCGGATCTGCGACGGAGACCCCTAATGGAGTCTCCAACACAGATGTGAACAGGCCCTTAGTCTGGCGCATACTCTGTTCCTGAACGGTCCTCCAGTTTTTCTTTATTTCAGTTTTCTCTCAAGTTTACTCTTTACTCAATGTCTGTGATGTTGTCTCACCTTAGAGAGCGTGTCCAGATTTCACATTAATGGTCTGCAACCGATACGGCAGGGAAAACTCTCAAATTACTTGCTCTTTCCAAGGTAATTTTAAAGTATTTTTTTCTGGCCAAATACAACTTTTTCCTCAAGCATCTTAAAAAAAATAAAGTTTAATTTGTATTAAATGGGAGACTATGATTAGAAAAGCATGCTTCACAATGATTTTATTTATTATATTGTTGGTGTAGTTTTAACACTTTTATTGTTAACTTTTTCCTTTTTAGTTAGTTTAGTGTAAATAAAGTTAGGGGTTCATGATGACCGTTATTGGTCCAATGGATTCCAAAAGATGGTTGTTTTGGCATCTACCAGACTGATCCACGTCCTTATAATTTTTTTTTGTCGCTGTATTGAAAAGTTCAGCCTATGGTCTGATGCGATAAACGCAATGGATGGATGTTCACATTAGTTTTGACTTTTGCGCGGTTTCCACCGCTCTTGCGACTTTAAAAAAAAAGGTGGGTGGAGTTTAGCAGAAGGTGTTGTGTTCACCCACTTAGACGCATATGAATCTGGCTTAAATTATAGCGGTGATCTACGCCAACTCCTGGGTGCCGTAGATTCCATTCAGTGGTGCACGGGCAACTGATGGACAAATTTATTAAGAGATCTGAAGCTGTAAATCTACTAGACGGCCAGTGTTACACCCTTAGGGCTATTCCACACATGGCGTAAATACTATGGATTTTCCGCAACGTATTTCATAATACAGTAGCAGAAGAGTGAATGAGATTTCAAGAAATTTCAACCACACGCTGCGTATGTGATATGCGGAGATTGCGCACACATATTGACCTGCAGTGAGTTTTTTTAAGCCACAGCATGTCAATTTTGTTTGCGGAATCACCGGTAGCTTGTTGTGGGTTTTCCTCATTGAATTCAGTGGGGATCTAAAACCCGCAACAAACATTCAAGTGTTGCGACTTTTGCTGGGGAATCACAGTGATTACGCCGCAAAGATCACAACTTAGGAAAAAAAAAAAACGCCTTTAATTTGCCTCTGACGTACTACAGGCTGGCCTCCTGGGATGACGTTTCATCCCATGTGACCGCTGCAGCCAATCACAGGCTGTAGCGGCGGTCACATGGCATGAAACTTGAACCCAGGAGGCCAGCCTGGATGACGTCAGAGAGCCGGCATTCTGGGATGACGTTTCATCCCATATGACCACCGCTGCAATGGTCTCCTGGGATAAAACGTCATCCCAGGAGGCTGGCTAAATGCTGCAGTTTTCTGCAGCGGACATTCTGGGCGAAAAACTGCACCACAATTTGGTGCAGTTTTTCGCCCGGAATTCCCTGCGACCATCAGGGCGGATACGCGGTGTACCTTTACGCAGCCTATCCACCTCGTGTTTGATGCTCATGTGTGCAATATGCATTTTATTGATACAAAAAAAATATCATAGTCCCTTCTTAGGTAGCTGTAAATGTATACTCAATGTAGCACAGCCAAAAATATTGTGTGTAACCTTCAAATTTTGAATCTTCTTTCTTTCCTTTTGCTGGTTTCTGGAGATGTTTATGTCTCTGTCCATGTTTGCTGAGTGAGCGGGCTCTAACTGGTGTGATGGCAGAGCTGTACTGTGTGCCCTAAGCCACTCAGATGTCTCCCCTACTGCTGCTCCCTTGCACCTCATGCTGTTTCACTGAAACACTGAGTGAGAATCTGCAGCTGCATCTCCCTCCTCTTCCTCCTCCCTGCCTACTTTTTCTTTAATTAGACTAGATGGATAATTTGGTGACTGTGGAAGTTTCTGAACATTTACACAGAGCCTGCAGGCAACTATACGGAAGCTACGGGCTGCTGGAAGGCTGAGGAAGATGCCCTTTTCCTCTAATAGGATATATTACAGTGTTTCATGTAATCATATGTACTTCTGATTTATGCAAATAAACTATAACTAATGGTTATTGGTAGACTTTATATCCTGGTTTTCTTTGCTGCACTTACTTTGCACAAGGAGACAGATTTATTATGACAGCCTAAAACTATACCAGACAGGCTGAAGATATCATACAGCATGGACCATATCTATCACAGTGACGCATGCTGCATGACAAATTTGGCGCATCTTGCGAGATGTGTTTGACACTTTTCTCTTTCTTATGCTACCTTTTGGTTGCTTATTTAAGACCAATATTTTTCTTATTTTAAGACATGCCCCTTATGCCAAGCTTTGACCCTTTTCTATACACCTTTCAAAACTGTTTGGTAAGGCACAAAAAGTGTCTAAAACACATAATAAATCTGATGCACATCAAGCATGTCAGTTTTTGGGCGCAAATTAGGCTCGAATTCTGGCGCATTTCATTAAGTAAATCTATTAATTTTTTCCCTTCTTAGATTTGCCATCAAGCCATGCTCGGAAGGAACCAGCACCAATGTGTCACTTAGCTGGCGGTATATGGACTTGGTCCCTAAGACTGCTATACACAGCCTTTTGAAATGTATTTATTAAAATAGTGTGTGTGTGTGTGTGTGTGTGTGTGTGTGTGTGTGTGTGTATATATATCGGGTGACAGGATTTTATTTAATAAGCTTTTAATACTTTTTTTTGAAGTCACTTTACATGAGATGTTACAGACTTGCATAAACTGCAATTTCTAAATATATTTGCCAGATCCAAAACTGGAGGGTGACGTTTAATTTGGCTGTCTATAGTTTGTAAATTGGAAACTGTATAGACTGTCATAAAAAAATACCTACATAGTAACACTAACATACAGTATAATTATAATGTACCATATAATATAATAATTTTGTGATAGTAAATTGCGTACTGAGGACTGGGCGAGTTCCCCCGGTTGTCCTCCATTCTCAGTTTGTTAACCAGGACAATGTAATATGTAATTGCTCTTTTTGCATTAGCCTAATATTTTATGTAAAGCATCATAAAACCAGAGGTGCTCTTTTGTTTGGGATCTCCAGAAGCTTCTAGGGAAGAATACCTCCATTCGGCAGCCATTGGAGCATACCACAAAATCGGAGGCATACAGAGGTAGAGTAAGAGCTTATATATCTGTATGGGTGTCTTTTAACAGCTCTGTACACCACGTAGGATGTACGAATTATAATACGACCTGTGTTTATAGGGCTATGCTTTCCACCACATACACAGTGGGAGTGCCTATAAAAAGCTGTGAATTACTGGGGCCCATGTCATTCGGATCATGCTCAAGAAACCAAAGCTCAAAGTTTTTTCGTCATTCTATACTATTGAAACCGTTAACGCCTATGTGACAGATTAAGCGTACCGTCCATGTACAGTGAAGGAAATAATTATTTGATCCCTTGCTTATTTTGTAAGTTTGCCCACTGTCAAAGACATGAACAGTCTAGAATTTTTAGGCTAGGTTAATTTTACCAGTGAGAGATAGATTATATTTAAAAAAAAAACTGAAAATCACATTGTCAAAATTATATATATTTATTTGCATTGTGCACAGAGAAATAAGTATTTGATCCCTTTGGCAAACAAGACTTAATACTTGGTGGCAAAACCCTTGTTGGCAAGCACAGCAGTCAGACGTTTTTTGTAGTTGATGATGAGGTTTGCACACATGTTAGATGGAATTTTGGCCCACTCCTCTTTGCAGATCATCTGTAAATCATTAAGATTTCGAGGCTGTCGCTTGGCAACTCGGATCTTCCGCTCCCTCCATAAGTTTTCGATGGGATTAAGGTCTGGAGACTGGCTAGGCCACTCCATGACCTTAATGTGCTTCTTTTTGAGCCACTCCTTTGTTGCCTTGGCTGTATGTTTCGGGCCATTGTCGTGCTGGAAGACCCAGCCACGAGCCATTTTTTATGTCCTGATGGAGGGAAGGAGGTTGTCACTCAGGATTTGACGGTACATGGCTCCATCCATTCTCCCATTGATGCGGTGAAGTAGTCCTGTGCCCTTAGCAGAGAAACACCCCCAAAACATAATGTTTCCACCTCCATGCTTGACAGTGGGGACGGTGTTCTTTGGGTCATAGGCAGCATTTATCTTCCTCCAAACACGGCGAGTTGAGTTAATGCCAAAGAGCTCAATTTTAGTCTCACCTGACCACAGCACCTTCTCCCAATCACTCTCAGAATCATCCAGATGTTCATTTGCAAACTTCAGACGGGCCTGTACATGTGCCTTCTTGAGCAGGGGGACCTTGCGGGCACTGCAGGATTTTAATCCATTACGGCGTAATGTGTTACCAATGGTTTTCTTGGTGACTGTGGTCCCAGCTGCCTTGAGATCATTAACAAGTCCCCCCCCCCCCCCCCGTATAGTTTTCGGCTGAGCTCTCACCTTCCTCAGGATCAAGGATACCCCACGAGGTGAGATTTGCATGGAGCCCCAGATCGATGTCGATTGACAGTCATTTTGTATGTCTTCCATTTTCTTACTATTGCACCAACAATTCTCTCCTTCTCACTCAGCGTCTTACTTATGGTTTTGTAGCCCATTCCAGCCTTGTGCTGGTCTATGATCTTGTCCCTGACATCTTTAGAAAGCTCTTTGGTCTTGCCCATGTTGTAGAGGTTAGAGTCAGACAGATTAATTGAGTCTGTGGACAGGAGTCTTTTATACAGGTGACCATGTAAGACAGCTGTCTTTAATGCAGGCACCAAGTTGATTTGGAGCGTGTAACTGGTCTGGAGGAGGCTGAACTCTTAATGGTTGGTAGGGGATCAAATACTTATTTCTCTGTGCACAATGCAAATAAATATATATAATTTTGACTATGTGATTTTCAGTTGTTTTTTTTAAATATAATCTATCTCTTACTGGTAAAATTAACCTAGCCTAAAAATTCTAGACTGTTCATGACTTTGACAGTGGGCAAACTTACAAAATCAGCAAGGGATCAAATACTTATTTCCTTCACTGTATGTTATTATAGACGAAATATGTCATAGTATTGCAATTCTCTAGCCTTGTCCCCTTTAACTGGTTCAGGTCCGCACTATTTTGAGCTATCCGGTCCAGACACCGTTTAGCCATTTTTAGCATGCGTTAGTTAAATGGCTATAACTTTTTTATTTGTTGGGCTAGCGACGTGACTTTTGCGACGTTTTTTTTCCGTAGACAATGGAGGTTTTTTTTTTTTGTTTGAAAATAGTAAAAAAAATAAAAATGCTTTTTTTACTTTCAGGTAATTTTTTGGGGTAATATAGTTTTACCCTAAAATAGACTGTTTATTTGTGATCGTCATCTATTTTAGGGTAATTGGTTCAGGGTTAGCGTTACAACAATGATTGGCAGGGGGAAATCATTTTTGGGGTGGGTATTTTTTGTGTATTTATTATTTAGTTTATTCTTACTTTATTTTACTTATAGTTTTTTTATTATTATGGTCTGTCCCTCAAAGGTCAGAAAAGACCCTTGGGGACTTTATTTTTTATTCTTTTACACCTTATTTTTCCACTGTAACTGGAGCTGCACAACCCTCTTATAGTGACGATTGTCACTAATAGGGCTGTGCTGGGTCTAGTTAGACCCAGCAGCAGCCTGCCACAAATGGCATTCCGGCGATTATGTGACCAATCACATGATCACCGGGACTAATAGAGCCAACGGCGCTGCTTCTTTTCTATACACAGCGCTCATTGTGCGCTGTGTACAATAGATCTGAGAAGATAGAAGCAGCGAAAGCTGCTTCTATATTGTCCTCAGGGTCCCCGGCAGTCACTGACTGCCGGGGACCCGACATTCAGCTGCCCGATCGCTCGCACAGCCAACTAAAACCGGCGCCGTAACTACACTATGGCGCGAATTTTAAGGACCCCCCTGGACGTTTTTATACAGTCGGCGGTCGAGAACTGATTAAAATGAAGAAGGTTGCTTGTATTTCGGAAGACAAATTACGACACTTTGACAAATAAGGTCAATCTTTTGAGCTCCATCTGTACTGACATTTTTGACGCAATTTCCTGCCATGCAGAGGTTAATATATGACCCCCATTGTTTTTGTTTTGTTTAAAGTTCCCCCTACATACTGCAGATTGGATCAGTGGTTTAAATAAAATGAACATAGGAATAACACAGTATATCTTCAGCAATGGAATTCCATCAATCATGGGATTCCGACAAGTGGTTAAATGTCATGCAAAAAAATAAAAACCTTGCAGGCATTTGATACCATTAGAAGACATTATAGAAAATGACTTGAAACCATCTTGTTTCGCCAATAAAATTATTTGTACAATTATCGGCGTGGGTGAGGAGTTCTCTGGCAGATGTTTATGGTCATTGTATTCCATTTGCAGCCATGTGTACCGAGAGAGTATTTATTTTAGGATTACTTTTGTCGGGGAGGCTCTGCGCTCCTTCGGATTGCCGTTTGCATCTGTCTCGTGGTTCGGAGTCTGCCTGTACAAGCTGTTGAGTTTCAAAGTAATTTTCACTGAACAATTACTATGTACACTGCAAAGCCATTCAAAAGGAAATGATTTTTGTTGGCTTGTGATATAAATGCAAAATAGCTTGCAATCTTTAAATGATTTTGTTGATGACGTTGATGCACCTTCAGTAAGCAGTAACTGTATAATGGATACCGCACACCCCTAGCAACTGTTACCTCCATTCAGATTTGTTAAAGCTGTGATTTGGAATGAATGTATTAAAGGCAGTTAAAAAATGAGAAATAATAACACCCTTAAAATATTTGTGTTTTCTTTTTACTTAAAGGGGTATTCTCATTTTGTAATGTTATGTCATATCGATAGGATATGTCCTAACATTGATTGCTGGAGATCCACGCTCTGATTCCACCGCCGTTCCCAAGAAGTAAGGGACCGAGGTCCTTTTTGCTTTTTACCTGCACAGCAGCGCTTCCAGCCACCCTACAAGGAGCATTATTGTGCAAGAAAAACTTTAAAGGGTCCGCAGCACATGTTAAAAACAAATTTTTATCCTATTCCTCAACTTCAAGCGAAGGCTTTGCCTTGAATATTGCTAGAGCTAAACTCTAGCCCTTATATTCTAGTCTCGGCAGCTCTTTATTTAGTAGTCAATGCATACACATACATATATTTCCTTGGCAGTGAAAGGGTTATGGAGAGTCTGTCAACAAACCGTATTTTGTCATACGGCCAGGAACGTGCATGCGTAGTCCCTGCTGTTCTCTCGCTTGTCAAGCGACAAAAACAGCAGGGACCAAAGGGGCCAATGAGAGTGGGAGTCCCAAACCCCCAGATCCTTCTCACTGCACCCCTGCAGTAAGGAGGAGCTCGAATGGAGCTGCGGTCAAGCATGCGCCGCCGCTCCATTTACTGCCTATGAGAATGATGGAACCAGCCGATCGCTCCACTCTGCTTTTTCCGTCATTCCCATAGACTTTGAATGAAGCAGCAGTACACATGCTTGACCGCTTTTCTGTTTAATGTTCTCAGGATCAGTGGGGGTCCCAGGGATGGAGCTCCTAGCGGTCCAAAAATTATCACCTATTCTGTAGATAGGTGATAATTTATGATCCTGGAAAAACTCAACTATAGCTTCTGCTAGACGAAATCTGGACACAGCCACCTGTGTGATGCCTGGACAAGCTATCATAAGACAAGCAGTTACCAGAGCTGCTGGCGGGAGACAGTGATTTCTACAATTAAGGTCTGATTCACACGAGCGCTGCGCATCTCGGACATGAAAAACTGTAGTTTTTCACGTCCGAGGTGCATCCGTGCTCAGCGCTGCGGGACGCGATGCCATGCATCTCCCCATAGTTGAGAGTCTATGGAGGGATGCATGATGCGTGAAAAGAACGGACATGTCCTATTTTCGCATGGACCCTTCACACGGTCCGTTGAAACAACGGCTGTGTGAACGGCCACATTGAATTACATAGGTCCGTGGGACGGCCGCTGTTTTAATGGACATCCCACGGACGTTTAACACGCTCGTGTAAATAAGCCCTAAGTGAAAAGTGGATTCAATACAACAGAATGTGGTTGTTTCTGCAGTATGTGCATGGACTCTGCAAACACCATTCAGATGAATGAGATAGTCGCAGACATTTCTGCACCAAATCTGATTGTAAACAAAGCCTAAGGGCCAGTTCACCCCTGCGCTGCATGCTCCATAAGGGGCCTCCATCTCAGACCCTGCCGAAAATACCACAAATGCTGTGCTATGGTTTCTGAGAGCACCACGGACACCCTGACGGAACCACTTAAAGTCAAAATGTTCCGTCGGCCGCCGATGGTGTCAGTGGTGCACTGGAACCGGCGCTTCCGGTTATTCCCCTGATCTACTCCTCTGACGGGGCAGAACAACAGAACGGTGAGTCAGGTGTGAACCGACCCCCCCCCCCTAGAGTATTTATTGCACTCCGCATACCCAGAAACAAATGTAAGTAACCAAAAAACAGTAGGATATAGTTTTTAGCACAACAAAAGCCAACTCAAGGGCCTATATTTACTTGTTCATTTTTTTATTTTATAATTTTTTTTTTAGGAGAAATTATTTATACATTTTAATAAATGTGATTTTAGATTTAGTTTTTTTGCATGTTTTCTATTTGTATAAGCAAATGGTAACAATACCTATGTTGCCTTTCCACCCTTTCTTGCTGCCTCTAGACCTAATTTACATAAATATATGCATTTATCAGGATCTTTTAAGGAAAGGAAAATGAAATGAGATTTTGTACATCACAGATGTGTGCGTGTTTCTATTACGTGTGATGTTTAGAAGGTAAAATGCTACTGTATTTTTATTTTATTGTATGCGACTCTCCCTATTGTAAATAATGTAACTGCTAGTTGCATTTACTTGTTTAATTTAGACAGCCCAAAGTCCCTTTCCAAGATTGGCGTTAAATTGAGGAAACCAGTCAAGTAGTAAATAAGATAATTTGTTTCTACCCAAAAAGATTAAAATATAGATTTTGTTTTTGCGCCCGATGGATTGAATAGAAATTTTCTTGTGTTTAATCCAAAGCACAGTTTACAGAATTCTAACCAATTATGTCAATATCACTTTCTCCTATGCTAGGCTTACGCCACACTATTTCCAGCATATGTTTTTCCTATTTATGATACATTTTTGGAGGTAATATAATACTTTACTGAAAGAACTGGCTGGTGCCGGGTTATGGTGTAAATTTAAGTCTATGTAACCTCCAGTTATTAATGTTTCCATTTCACTATGTAAATGCAATTTATGTAAAAATATGGGGTATTTTATATTTGTTCTGCCAGCAGGTGATGTGTGATAAATATCTATTCTATTATACTAATTTATTGTTGATTATATTTATTATAATTTATTGACTCTTTTTAAGGCAGAATTTCCTGTCTACATTTATATATATATATATATATATATATATATATAGGTATATATATAGATGTCTATCTATATAGATATCTATCTATCTATAGATATATATCTATCTATAGATATATATCTATCTATAGATAGATAGATATATCTATATAGGTATATAGATAGATATACAGTATATATAGGGATAGAGATATATAGATATATGTGTGTGTATATAGAGATATAGATAGATAGATATATATATAGAAGTGTGTATATAGATATATGTGTGTATATAGAGATATAGATAGATAGATATGAGATAGATAGATATGAGATAGATAGATATGAGATAGATAGATATACTGTAGATGGATTGTTTTTTTTTAAATATAGTCTAACACCGATTACTTATCCAACATAAACATACTTCATTTATTGATGTACAGTTCAGATTATATCATGCCCAGTATTGCCATACAGTAAGAAGTTTCTTGATCGTGCCTGTTTGAACATAAAAAAATAAAAATATTGTGTCGTAAAGTTTTTTTTATATATTTTTTTTATAATGCCAATCATTCTTTTAATAAAAAAAAAAAGACGGAAAATAAAATTAGATTTTTTTCTTTGCGTTAAAAAGTAATAAGTACATGAAATTTAATTTGTACGTGACTTTTTTTTTTACAAATTAATTTAAAATAGATTCCCAAAGTAATTGTTGTAAACGGCTGTGGTGCTTATCCTTGTAATACTCTTTGTTTTTAAGAAGTGGAGTAAAGCTGCCTAGTAAGAACATGTTCTCAGAATGGTAAATATTTCATGTGTTTTACATAATGGGCATCCTTGTTCCTGTTCAGCAAGGTAAATGGAAAGTAAATGTGTGTGTATTTTAGACAATAAAAAAGCATTGCTCTATCCCGCAACCATATAAAGATGCAGATTTGATTCCCACTCTTCTCACACCATAAAAAAGAAAAGTTTGTAAAGTGGTTAGCCCTACCTGGCAATGTAAATGCACTCGCCTAATGTAATGCCGGAGAAAAATTAAGACAAATGATACTGCATTGCTGCCACAAACTGCGGCTAGTACAAAATTCAGTTTAGTTATTATACCAGGAATGCCTGTACTAAGCCTCCTCTGTGTATGCACAATTTATGTTGAATACAACATGAATCATTTTAATAGACCCAGGAAAAAAAAATCCCCAATGTCAATTTTCAAATTATAAACCTTTGGGAAAAAATGAGAAAAAGAAAAAAAAAAAAAACATAAATGTCAATCTTCATATTAAGCTATTATACAAGCTGTTAACTGCTTTCCTGCCACTGGTAAATTGGCAAGAAAAAGGTCAAAATGTCACCGATTTAATAATCCCTAATAATTTTTTTAAATTTCTTTGTATGATAATAATTGATGCACGTTTATTTCTTTTTTAATAATCAGATTATTTAAAAAAAAAATCCAGTAAACCTAATTGTATCTATCGCTATTTCATCGCACTCTTGACTGACAGCGGTTTTATAGCTAAAGAAATAAGCTATTAAAGAAATATTTTACAAATCCAGTATTTTAATCTCTTTTCTTCTTTTTGCCAATTTTTTCTCTGCATGCTGTTGACTTCCAAGTTTGACGTTTATAGTTAGTAAAAGTAAGAGTGTTTGAATTGGAGGATTAGAAGTTTATATTAATTTAATTGTTATTTTATTTTTTTCCAATTTGGATTTTTTTGAGGATTTTTTTTATAAAAACAAATCTTGGAATAATTTTAGAATTTTCCTATTTTCTCATTGCAATTTAAGACACTTCTTGCCTAGTTAAATTGATATACTAAGAAGCTGCTCATTAAGATCTCTCACTTTCTCTTCATCATTTACTTTTAATATATATGCTTTTTAATTTAAAGGGGACATCTCAGACATTTATGGCATATCTGGATAAAGGGGGTCCCCTGTCCCGCCTGGTGAGGCAGAGAATGAATGGAGAGACGGCTGCTCAAGCGTGCTTGGTTGTTTCCGTAAACTCCCATAGAGGTGAATAAAGAGGTGCCACGCCACTACTTCTCTATTCATTCTCCGCCTGGAGCATCAACCTCACCAGATGGGACGGTGGTCAGGGTACTTCCATTCTCCATATCTTGTTGGTATACCATTAGTGCTTAAAATGGGAACCCACTGTTAATGTGCGATAAGGTAAACTAATTGAATATTCATTAAATAAGTAACAGACAGTCAAAAGGCTAATATAGTAATAATATGGAGAACAGCCACATCCTCCGTAAACCAGTGAGTTTCTGGTGCGCTGTATACAGAACCTTATCTTTGTGTATAGTATATAGCGTTACTATCCTGCTGTAACGTCCATGGTCGCTGACCACGATGTCCTTCCATCCAATCGATGCCCTTCTCTCAAGAAATGTCTGCACATATGGCCGTCCTGCTCCACAGTGACCACCAAGGTGCGCTCACGAGCTCAGTCTAGACTTAAGAAGCCAGAGCGCACGCATGTTGGAGATTGAGCTAATTGCTCCCAGAGCAGCCTGGGCTATAAGAAGGTCCCAGCCCCATCCTCCCATGCCCGAGCGTTGTTGTCGTATTCCAAGTTTGTCTTGCAGATGGTCCCCTAGTGTTTCCCGCTCCCAGTGTTACCTGTTCCTGTATCCTGATCTAGTGCCACGCCACGCCGAGCTGTAGCCGTGCTGTGCTGTATACCATGCCTGTCCTGCTTCTCCACGCCTGACGTCTACCTGCTGCCTAGTTCCTGCCAAGCCTGCCTTGCTACTGTCCGAGCTGCCACATGTACCTTATATGAACTATAGACACTTACCTGCGGTACGGCCCAGTGGGTCCACGAACCCTACGTGACACCTGCCTTATCTAGGCTTCCGCCAGTGCAATATAGAGCTAGCATCCGTGAATGAATCCCCTGCCCTGCAATAATGAGATGACTGACCCAGCAAAGCTGAAAAGTGAGCTTCAGGAAACAGGAAGTGTCAGCATATTGTGTGTGCTCCAGTGGTTAGTGTAAACACTGTATTATTTTAGGATGTCATTTCCTGATGATACATTTATGTTTCATGTTTTATTTATAAAATTTTCATTACATTGTAATAAACAGTTTGTGTGTGTGTGTGTGTGTGTGTGTGTGTGTGTGTGTGTATTTATGTATGTATGTATGTAATTTGTGTATATACTCTGAGTGTGTGTGTGTATATATATATATATATATATATATATATATATATATATATATACATATATATATTGTGTATGTATGTGTGTGTGTATATATATATATATATATATGGAGCAGTGGTCGCGTATGTGCGCTGTCGCTATAGTCAATGTTTATGACAGAAACACCCAAGTGCTGTACTCGGTTGTCTCCGTCAGCTCTATAGACATTGAATGGAGCAGCAGTGCACAAAAGCCACTCCATTTGAACTCCGTTGGAACCCCCATTGTAGTTATTGGTAGGGGTCTAAGTGATGGGGCCCCCTAGCGATCATACATTAATCTCCTATCCTGTGGATAGGTGATAAATATTCTTAGTGGGAAACCCCTAAGTGACGTAGACAATGGGCCAAAGCTGAAGATTTTTTTTTTATGCTTTATTATACTGGTATTTATCCCATGAAGACACACCTGTGGAGAAAAGATTTTAATACATTCAAAGTGTTCATGTAAGAATTGAAGAACTTTTGACCAGAAGGGATACAGCTTGAAAAAGGACTATACTTAAGTGAATCTATCTGTACCAATCCTGGAAAATTCAATAAAAGCACAGACTGATCAAGAATCGGCAATTGTTCTGAGTTGCTTCACGTCTGTTCAGTTTTTATGACTAAAAATAATATAAATTTTGCTAAAAAATAATATACATTTTGCGTTATAAGTCAGTGTGTGAGCAATTTGTCTTAAGTCTATAGCTGTATACGTTCCAGTGCTCTGTCATTATTCTTACCCACTATGAGAAGATAGATCATGCGGAGGGCAGTAGGAGAAGGTGCGCAATTAGCAAGTTACACAGTCCCGAGCAGAGTACTCAGCCAGGTGGTGAGGAAATTGTATGGTACTTATGAATGGATGTCATTACATTGACAGGTTGATAAATGAACACACCTGCTTTTGGTAGCTCAGTCACTTCAGCCGGGCCCCATTGGTTTGGTCAATACAAGGATTTGCAATTTGTAAAGAAGCCAAGTGAAGAATTATTTTATTTTTTAGAAAATATCAGATTTTATAAAGTTAAATGTATTGTAGGTGTAAGTCCAAATAAATCCACTGGTCTTTCTGATTACCATGAGCCTCAACCCTATCGATGTCTTCCATTGCATTATTTCGTATGGGCAGTTTTGTGTTTTCCTTCCAAAACACATTCTATACAAAGTTGACTGAGTGCCTGTAAATATAAGGACTAGGGTTGCAGATAGTACATTATAGTCTATGTTAGACTCCGTTCACACTGCCATCAGAGGCTCTGTTGGCAGCCATAGGGTCATTCGGGCGACACTGGTATTCGTCGTGCGATAATTCCAGGAGAGCATTGTGTCTTCCGTTATGATTGTTCCCACTATACAATTGATTGTCCATGGGAACAATCTTCACATCATGACAAATACAGTATCTATTTGTTGAATGCTTCCTTCCCAACACCCTGGTTGCAAAAAAGAGTGGATTGAGGGAGGTTTGTATTTCTGATGATGAGTAGTGACCTTGTTGACATATATGTATGACAATCATCTGACTATATTAATATTGTCTAGATAGTTTTTGGACCAAGCAACATATTTCCAGATCTTTCAATGTTTGGTCTATGGGTTCTTATCTTTGTGCTTGGTTTGTTTCATGTGTGGTCAACTTCAGAGTCATAAAAGCCTATACATAGAAGAGAATACATGGAGGGCATAAGTGTGCATGTTTTACTGGTCTATGTGTTTGTTTTTATCTATTTTTTATTTTGTTTTATAATGTATCACAGCTCAGCCTATTATGAAAAATTCTGGACAAAACGTGGTATATAAACACGCTCTATACCCTCCGTATTACGCATAACGCAATGTGTATGGAGTGTGTGATTTAACTGATCTGTCAGATGAATATGCTTCCCTGGGTATTACTGGCAGTGGTCAGTTTTCCTATTGGCCAAAACGGCACCAAAAATATTGTGCCATTTGGCTAATGGTAGCTATTGGACTTCTAGTTATGAGCACAGTGTACTCATGAGGAGAGCGCTCCCCATGCCTTCCTGTGAGCTACTGGGTATGAAGATTTACTGCAGCCAGCTGTCGATCAGTGCCGAGAGTGGCTGGGGGGGGGGGGGAGATAAGAGGGTCAGTGGTGCTTCCTATCTTCATGAATATACTGGACTTATAACTATGACTCCAACCGATCCTAGTAGCCAAACGGCACAATATTTTTCTATTGTTTTTGCTAATCGGAAAACTGACCTGTCTCTGTAATATGCTGCATTTACCTAGGGCGGCATATTCAGCTGATAGATCCGCTTTAAGGTTTTGCCTTCTACTATATTACATTTAAAATCTAATGTCCTGGCCATATGTCCTACTAGAGCTGGGGTTATAATGATATTTAGGATAATGGCCATGTTTGCATAACCTTTACTTAGAACACCTTCTTTATTTTGGGTACTAAACATAGGGAAATCATTTACAAAAATCACACTGCCGAATGTAGTCTAAATTCCACTAGTTGTTAGAATCCAAAAGCTCAGTACATCACAGAGCATGGCCTTTTATTTGTCCCAATTACCGTGTTTTTTTCCGACTACCAATAAGGTGGCTCTGATATCACAATTCATTTTTGTATCTGAGAGAGAAGGTTATAATTGTGTGATAAGAATGCAAAAATAGGGGCACCAGGGAGGAAGAAATAATGTAAATGCAGGCAAATCTCAGTTTTCAATTCTTGAGATTTTTTATTTTTTTTTAATATTCATTAACATATTTTATTCTGTTGATTTGTCAGAAAAGCAAACCTAGCTTATTTAGAACTTCCAGAAAAGTGTATGTTTTGATGAAATTTTCTAAACTAGACTACTCCAAAAAGGTTGATAGTTTCAAAAAGTTACTTACTTGACGCCAGATGTCATTGAGTATTGTCTTTAGCTGTAGCATGGACCTCAATTTTCCTGTGGTCCTTATGTAAATCCAGAAGACAGCCTGTGGAAATCCAAATTATTTCTTGGTAGTCTTTATTTTTCAATATATGTTTGGAATTCATTTTTGCCTTTTTTTTTTTAGCCTGTCTGCTCACTCTATTCCTATATAATATTATGTACAGTGTCTGTAATGACTTGAGATTCTTTGTAGTAAATGTTTCAAAGTTGAAAAGTGATCCGTAAGTAATATTTTATTAAAAATTTGTGTTTAATGGTTCAGATTCTCAAACGAGATGAAGTCAAGAGAAGTTTGCTAAAAAGCCAAAAAACATGGCTTTCATTTTCTAAACATTTTTTTATTTTCTATTTTCACACCGGAGAAATGCTTGTAGATGTCTTACCCAATCTTTATTTTAGAAATCTTCTGGTATTACTTCTATTTTGTAATTAATTTTCTCCTGTTAAAATCTCATGTTTCAAAAAAATTTTACTATTTTAGAAACCTCAGAAAATCCAGAATATTAAGATACCATACCTGAGTAATTTTTTTTTAATATACAGTATGTGCATATTTTTATTTTATTTTTTAAGCCGTACTCTACTGGGGTAATTTATGAGGGGCAGATTATTATCTTTTGTATTTCGAGAAATTTGTTTTCAGGCTCTTGATTTTTGTAAACACCTCCCTTACCACGTCATATAATCTCACTTATCCGACAGTGATATAAGGGCCAATTTTCCATTATTCCGTATGTAGTTTATAACTTATAAAGCAAGAAAGAATTATATTTGTTTGGAATTTATTGATGTCCTTGGGAAGCATTTCACCTTGTGGACTTATATGTAGAGTTGGACGTAGCACCTCACTAGACATCACATAAAGCCAAGCAGTCTTATCCCATTGCCAGACCATAGAAATTGTATTATTTTTTTTTAAGAATAAATTGACACATTGCATGTTTGGAGCGGGTCTTGGATTTATTTAGTTAAGCATTTCACGGACCTATTGATTTGCGGGTGATGAGATATTTTCCCCATTAGTTCTCTCAGTAGCGATTTAATATGGAATATATTTTGGTTTACAATCATTTTACTATTAGTCTAGTATAGTAGAGTAGATCTGATATGACCATGACGTGTCTATCAGCTTGTACTGTATAAGTATTCACTAGATCAGTCACAGAATCATGATATATTGCTCTCATAACCTGCTTTAGGACCACATGAGAATTCATGTTTATGATGTGTGTTACACGGACAGTGATAGAAGTGTTAGGAGTAAAAAAAATAATTCTAAAGTTATTAATAATTCAATTTGTGAGTAAATGTCGACCCTGTAATTAGTTGGGGACTTGTATCTTGATGACACCGTGCATGTTTCATGATGGTTTACAATGTACCTTGTTGTTGGTTTGACTTTGTCTTTATTTCAAGTGTATGTCTAGAAATTTGAGGGGGGTGGTGATGATAAATAAAATTAAAATCTCAAAAAAATTCCTAGTAGGTGCATCCCAGACTGCCAGTACTCAAGCAGGAGAAGTTAGCTACTTCCACTCATATTGATTAAACTACCTTTTCCAGCATTTGATTTAAAAAAAATTATGGTTGTCTTCTGTTCTGTCTGACATATCCCTGATGTACAACTTAATATTTGGTTGCTGATACCCGGTCATTTTTCATACTTTACAGGCAATGATCAAAACTTTTTTTTCTTTACTGTTATTTTCTGGGAGACATGAGAGAGAAAGGGGATAAAACACTCTTGATGTCCGGTTGACAGAGAAGTTTGCTCCATGAGAGCGAATATGTCTGACCAGAGCTGTAGCTACCTTTTCCTTCACCTGTTGCAAAGGTTTAGTTTTCTGTTCTTGCCCTGTATGCAAAGAAACTGGCTAAGGCAGAGTTTGTCATCGTCCCCCCAACTCCCGGGGTACATGTCCCGTCAGCCCCTTTCTTAACATCCAGAAGCATTGGTAAATTCTATTTTTTTCGCCTGTGTTAAAGGCTATGTACACCTTTTGAGAACTATTTTTTTATTTTAATGAAACAGTGTATCAGTGTGATTGGTGAAACTTTCTAATTACTTTTACTTTTTCAGATACAGCTGCTTTGTATCCTGTATACAGAGCAGCTGTATCTTGCACTGAGAAAATATTTTCTAATGCAAAAACAATATAGACAATATAAAGGATTGAGGCCTGTAGAAGTTTCTAACAAATTGCTAAGCATGATGGTTCATTTTTCCCATCAGTCAGAACCGATTGTTTTAACACCTCAGTTGAACCAGGTAGTTGTATGATCTCTCCGCCTCTGCATTACTGGCATGTAGATACCCCCCTTGGAGGTCACATGTGCTGTAGCAACCAATGCAAAGTTGTAATAACTGTGATTAACATTTCCTTCACTTCTTGTCAGCGATGTTCAGCGTGTCCTTTCATAATAGTAACTAAATAGGCGGCTTCGTTATTTAGACAAAGTCTTTTAGTCCAGCATCTGATGTTCTGACAATCTGTTGCTTGTTTCTAATCGATGAAGTATAATGTAGAATTTCTTAAGACCAGGAACAGAATACTGAGCAGAAAACAAATCTGACAACCATTCCGATTTTCATTCAACTGTCCAGCAAACTTGGTCCTTGTTTATGTGAATTTTCACTAAAAGAGTCAATTTGGGCAATTTTGAGGCCGATCCTGGGCGGGGCCTAAGTTAAAATGTACCAATGTCCTGTAGTGCCCGCAAGGTCCCCCTGCTCAAGAAGGCACATGTACAGGCCCGTCTGAAGTTTGCAAATGAACATCTGGATGATTCTGAGAGTGATTGGGAGAAGGTGCTGTGCTCAGATGAGACTAAAATTGAGCTCTTTGCCATTAACTCAACTCGCCGTGTTTGGAGGAAGAGAAATGCTGCCTATGACCCAAAGAACACCGTCCCCACTGTCAAGCATGGAGGTGGAAACATTATGTTTTGGGGGTGTTTCTCTGCTAAGGGCACAGGACTACTTCACCGCATCAATGGGAGAATGGATGGAGCCATGTACCATCAAATCCTGAGTGACAACCTCCTTCCCTCCACCAGGACATTAAAAATGGCTCGTGGCTGGGTCTTCCAGCACGACAATGACCCGAAACATACAGCCAAGGCAACAAAGGAGTGGCTCAAAAAGAAGCACATTAAGGTCATGGAGTGGCCTAGCCAGTCTCCAGACCTTAATCCCATCGAAAACTTATGGAGGGAGCTGAAGATCCGAGTTGCCAAGTGACAGCCTCGAAATCCTAATGATTTACAGATGATCTGCAAATAGGAGTGGGCCAAAATTCCATCTAACATGTGTGCAAACCTCATCATCAACTACAAAAAAACGTCTGACTGCTGTGCTTGCCAACAAGGGTTTTGCCACCAAGTATTAAGTCTTGTTTGCCAAAGGGATCAAATACTTATTTCTCTGTGCACAATGCAAATAAATATATATAATTTTGACAATGTGATTTTCTGTTTTTTTTTTTAATATAATCTATCTCTCACTGGTAAAATTAACCTAGCCTAAAAATTCTAGACTGTTCATGTCTTTGACAGTGGGCAAACTTACAAAATCAGCAAGGGATCAAATACTTATTTCCTTCACTGTATATTTATATATATTAACCATATCCGTTCATTTTGTTAAATAACTGCACGTGTAAATGACAAATATTATGTCAAGCCACTACTGAGTGTAAGTAAGGGTGCAGTCACACCAGCGCTCTCTCATATTAAACACGGAAACATATTCCCTGACACATATTCCTTAAGGAAATCCTGCCGCTTGTTGCAAGATATATGGCCGATCGTGAAGAAGTATTAAAAACATATTAAAATGAGCCTAATGCTACTTTGTTACAAGCCACATTACCTGACTAGATGGTTCTGCAAGTTCAGCAATTACGGGGAAGTTAAATAGAAGCAGCTTCAGTGGCTTTAACTTTACCCGTGCCCTTGACGAGGTGCAGAATTGTCAGTATTCTCGTAAAAATTCTTGTGCGACGTTCTCTCTATTTCCTTAAGTGAACATCTGTCTAATTGTTCACCTCCATTGCTTTAGTGCTTTTCTCATGCTTTCTTTGTTTCCAGACAATAAACTTTATTTTCTTCATAAGAATTCAATCTACGCGAGGGTATTAGGCAGCTTGTTTGCACCTTTCAGCTTCTGGAGAACGTCCAGGAGAATTTTTTTTATTTTATTTTTTTTCTCCCTCTCTTTAGGTTTGTCGGTGACACAACATGGTGTCGGCGTCTCCTCGTGCAGCTGCCTTCTGCTTCCTCACATCTGTTTTGTCATGTTGGCAGCCCCCATTTTTTTTCCTCGCGTGTTTTGGCATTACATAAACGCCGCGTTTTCCTGATGTTCGCTCCCATTTACACAACTGACGTAGCCGTTCCGACCTGCGCAATTGGCCTCCGTGGCATCGTTTTGCTTGCAAAAATGTTGCGGCCCAGCTTGGTTTGGTCACACTGAGGAAATTGCATTTGGAAAGACTTGCTGGGTTTTTATCCATTTCCTTCTCCATCACTTTCTATCCTACGCTTTGATACTATTCCCAATGGCTTTATTCACAGTTGCCGAACATAACTATTTAACCTTGCAAAGAAAAAGAACATCTTAATTATCCTTTCACCCCTTCAGTGCCAAATGAGAGTCCTACCCCCGGGAAGTGAAGGACTGGAAATCATTAACTGGAACTGTTATGGAGTTCCTTGCTTTATATACATAATGTAGGAATAGGCAAAGTGATTACTTCCATGCAGATAAGGCAGATCTTTTTCAGTCAATGCAGCAGAGCTGGGTTTGTCATTTGGCACAAATTAGTGTGTGGACACAGTAAGGAAATTTATCAAGAGTCAATTTCTGCCCCCTGCAAATTGCACCAATTTACCACATGGCATCATATATTTGCTGCAACACACTAGACATAAAAATATATTTTTCTTACATGTACAAGGTTAGCATACATGTATAACTGTTTTACAGCAAGAAATGGCGTACATCCTTAAAGGGTAACTAAATGTTCAACAAACTTCTGACATCATAGTGACATGTCAGAAGTTTTGATTGGTGGGGGTCCGAGCACTGAGACACTCTGCGTACATAGAAACGTGGGGATTCCATAGCAAAAGATCAGAATGGACCTCCATTATAATCCTTAGGCTTGGTCCTTATGGGTCGAATACAAAAAGTACGCAGTGTATCCGACCTAAAAGCCGCAGAAAAGTCTGGCTGGAAAACCGCACCAAATTGTGGTGCAGATTTTAGGACTGAATCTCTGCAGCGGAAAACAGTACTGTTTAAAAAACAAAAAAGCTAAAACTTGCCCCCGAGCATTGTTATAGTGACTCGTCACTCTGTTCTCACTGCGGCCCGGCCTCCTGGGATGACGCTGCAGCCTGTGATTGGCTGCATCAGTCACATGAGATGGAACGTCACCCCAGGAGGCCGGGCTGCACTCACAAGAGAGTGACGCGTCGCAATAATAATGCTCAGGGGTAAGTCTTTGCTTTTTTAATAGTTTAAATGACAAAAAAATTTTTTGGGTTTTCTTCAGATTTTTGTGGCGGAAGCCGTATTTCTGCTGCAAAAATGTGCAACATAACTTATTTGTTACTGGATTTTACCTCCCCATTGATTTTAATGGTGAAAACCTGCAGCAAAAGAACAATGTTTCGGCAGCATAAATTGACCTGCTGCAAATTTTAAAACCGCACCGCAGGTCAATTTCTGAAAGTTTTCTCTACAGATTTCTTCTGCAGCGTGTACATGAGATGTATTTAAATCTCATCCACTTTGCTGTTACTGTAAATGCTGTGGAATATCCGCACAGAATTCCGTTGTGGAAATTCTGCAGTGTTTACGCTACAGGGAAACTCGGCGTGTGACGGCTGTTTTTTTTTTAACGCCTGTCACACGGCTGCGTTGAAATCAATGCACTTCTATGGGGCTATTCACACAGCCGTTTTTTTTAAACAGACCGAGTGAACGGCCCGGGAAAAAATAGGACTTGTCCTATTTTTGCCCGTTTTCCTGAATCCCTTAATAGACTCAAGTTTATGAGTAATCCGTGAAAACGGCTCCCGCTCGGGTGCAAATCGGCCGTGAAAAACAGCTGTTTTTCATGGCCGATTTGACACCCGGTCATCTGAATAAAGCCTTAGTGTTTGTTTCCACCCCCACACCCTTGAGCCAATTCCTCATCCTCTTGTTTGCTAGTAAAACTAATGAATGCCAAGACCCTTTGAAGGGCATTCTTCTCCAGAGGAACTTTAAAGAGGATGGAATATGCCCCCTTTCTTCAAGGGCCCCATAGAAGCTGCCTAGTTTGCCCAAATGTTAGACTTCGTTCACACAGTTTTTTTTTGCAGGCGGAAAAATCTACCTCAATATTCCCTCAGGAATGTTGAGGCAGATTTTGGCCTGCCTGCATCCTCTGTGCCACGTTTTTCGTAACGTTTTTCGCAGAGTCTTTCGGTCACGGCTATTGAGCGCCATGGGCAAAAAAAAACGCTCCGAAAATCGCTTTCTCTGTCTCCCAATGATGTCAATGGGAGATCAGAGATGGAAATGCCCAAAGAAAGGGCATGACGCTTCTTTTTCCCGCTCGCGGAAAAAAAAAACGCCTCTCAATGGGAGGCGTTTTCGGACATTTTTGGTGTGGTTTAGTTTTTGGCACCAAAAAACTCTGTGTAAACAGAGCCATTCTGTTGCCCCTCATTGCAAAGTGAAATAATTGAAGGCTATAATATTTTGTTACTGTGTATCAGTTGGGTAAATATTTAGAAACTAAGGATAAATATATACATTTTATGTGATGTTTTGGCTCATTGTTGCGCTGGTGATATCATTGCAAGTGTCTTGTTTTATTGCCGGAATATGGATGGATTAAGGTAATGTTTAATTATAGGATATTGTTGTAATGCTAATTTATGGGATGTTTAGCAGGATTTATATTACGCAGCATTTTATACTGGCTCTTGTATATTGTCTCTTACAGCTGCTGCCTGTAAAAGGGCAAGCTGCCCGGGAACATCAGTGGTCCTATACTTATTACTTTATGTCATATATGATCTTGTTTTTTCCTGGTAAAATATAAATAACTGAATCTCCCGACATGAAAAAGAGCAAAAAAAAAGAAAAAAAAAACAATAGCAAAAATGCCCAGATGTGGTTACCATATAATAAAAATAAAGCGTTCGTCTTGACTGCAGCTGACATTTATCAGCCTATTTGTGGGTGCGTTTCCTTTCTCTGTGTAACACAGAACATAATTTGTCACTTTGTAAATACATTCCAGCCTAAATCCCTGCCAGCGCCTGTTAGTGTTTGAAGGATTAATGCATTGCACAGTTCATGTCTACACTTTCCAGGCTGTGCCTGGGCTCATGATTATGGATTTTAGACTACTGGGACTTGGGTGTCTTTTTTTTCTATGGGGCTAAATATTTTTTGGAACTGCTTATTGTTTATCAGTTGGGTTCATATTATATACAAATGTAGCAGAGCTGAACGTTATTTACTGTATGTTCTTGCACATTGTGATAATGCTGCCAAACATATGTGCACTCTCTACTGTAAATTCTGAGAATATTAAAGGGCTTGTCCAGCTTAGAAAGCCCATTTCCATACTCTCATTAGACATATCTGAGGAAATAGAGGGGGGTCCCCTGTTGAGGATTCTCATCTCGGCCAGAGAGGAGAGCGGTTACAAAGAGCATCTCTCGCTCTGCAGGACCTGTTCTGTCCTGCATTACACAGACAGCTTAATGATATGAATGGGCACCATGTAATGCTTAATTTCCCCGGTGGTGGCGCTGCAGGGAAACAGAATACTTACTGTCAGGTTTACCCAGAGATTGCATCTGATCGGTAGGGGTCACTTTGTGATAGTGTTATTGTTGAAGCATCCCTCTAACAAGCAGGGATTGTCCACAGCGGAGAACCCCTATAAAAGGGTTTTCCACTTTAAATAATTAAACTTTTTCACAAACCGTTATCAGGTTGGGGGGGGGGGGATTACTTTTTCACATGGATGATATACCGTGTTTCCCCGATAGTAAGACACCCCCGATTGTAAGACGTATCGGGGGTTTCAGGGGGGTCGGCTAATATAAGCCGTACCCCGAAAGTAAGACATATGTCTTACTTTCGGGGAAACACGGGGGTATTGCCGCCTCCTGCCCACTTCCGCGCCGCCCCCCTCTCCATACGTCACCGCGCCGTCCCCTGCACTTGTCAATGCCGCCTCCTGCTTAAAATACGGTAATGCACACAGTATTAACTCCTTAATGCCGAAGGACGGATATATCCGTCCTCAGCAGCTTCTAGTTCGCGCAGGAGGACGGATATATCCGTCCTGTGATGGCGCGGGTACTGAGACTGTACCCACGCGATCAGCGGCAGGAGCACGGCTGTTATACACAGCCTGGCTCCTGCTGCAACTGCCGGAATCGAAGCGCGCGCCGATTCCGGCAGTTTAACCCATTAAATGCCGCTGTCAATAGTGACAGCGCATTTAATGTGTTTGACAGAGGGGGGAGCTCCCTCTGTCACCCGATCGGCGCCCCCGCAAACAAATCGCGGGTCGCCGTCGGGTTTCCATGACAGCCGGGGGTCTAACAAAGACCCCCAGGTCTGCCTTCAGCATCTGCCTGTTAGGCGATGCCGGAGGCATGACCTAATAGGTTGCCTGTCAGTTTTACACTGACAGGCAATAATGCTTCGGTATACTAAGTATACCAAAGCATTATATATGCGATCGGCACATCGCATAGTGAAGTCCCCTGGTGGGACTAAAAAAAAAAATGTAAAACAGTTAAATAAAGTTTGTGAAAATAAAAATAATTAGACAATTTTTTTCCAATATAAGACATACCCCGAAAGTAAGACATAGTGGGGCTTTTGGGGATAAAAAGAAAGTAAGACACTGTCTTACTTTCGGGGAAACACGGTAGGTTTTGAAAAAGTCTTTATCTTCAATAAATGGAATGATCTCTTAAAAGCTGCATTTTGTTTTTACTCGTGTCGTCTTTATCTTATATTAAAATGAGTTGGATGATCTGAAACATTTAAATGTGACAAATTACCAAAATGAAAAGAAATTGGGTAAGGGACAAATACTTTTTCACAGCAATGTATTATATGTTAAGAATATAAGCCACAGATAAAACATTGAGATATTACAATAGGTTGTGTTAAACAACAAGCTCAGATCTGCTACATTGTGTTACTCGCCCCTGCAGCATCTGTGTATCCATCCGATCTATGGTACAGATATACAAAAAATACTTTAATCCATTGCCCAGTATACCAGAATTTCTGCTAGACCGGCATCCAACATGTAAAGCCGATCCGAGCTAGAGAAATACCTGAACTATAAGGCCTCATGCACACGACCGTAGCCATGTGCACGGCCGTGATTTACGGGTCGGCCGGTCACAAAGTGACAGTCGCGAGCCGCCCGCAAATCGTAGGCCGTGCACATGGTCGCGGCCATTATTTTCAATGAGTTTCGGAACGCAGAACAAGGCCGCATTAAGACATGCCCGTTCTTTCTGCGGTGCGAGCTCCTGGGCAATGCACGGATCGTGAAAATCACGGTCGTGTGCATGGCCCCATAGGAATGAATGGGGCTGCAAATCTCCCGTGGATTTTCGGGGGAATTGCGGCCGCAAAAGCACGATCGTGTGCATGAGGCCTAAGTAATTGAGAGCTGAAGGGGCTGAGAGCCATGACCCCTTTATTCGAGGCATCAGTCGCCGCTCCTGTGGGATAAATGTTACAACATTTACATTTCCTACAAGTATTTCATTCCGTTCAGTTTGGAGTGGTGATCTTTTACAGTATCCAAAAAGTGAACCGCTCCCAACAGAGCCATAAGTTTAAGCTCCTGAGCCCTGGTGCCAGATCATGTACCCCAAACCATCATATGTCATTGTATGACATTACACCGTGTAGGATCTATATATTTTATAAAGTGAAGTATTAATTTTTAGCAATAAAATTTTATATTCAAGTACTACAATATTGTACAAATATCATGAAAGACCTTCACATCTCTGCAATGTCGCCTTTATAGTACTGCTGTTCTCTTATATGATGGAGGAACCTTTGGGCCCTCCCAGGCATGAGAGCCAAGACGTGGGTGCACTCAAATGGACGAAGAAGCAGCACTCCAAAAATATCAAAAGGGTTTATTCACCACCACATCCCACTGCTCCCCCTATAGTTACTTTACTAGCTCCTAACACAATAAGGCATAATGTATATGGCCATATTATACTTCTGTACAAGTTTCGAGCACTTATAGAAATCTATGGGCCCATACTGTACCTCCATATTCCGCTGATTCAATGTTTAGGCAAACTGAGGTGGTTTTTTTTTTGTTTTGTTTTTTTAATGGATGCATAAAAAAATGCAGGAAAAAATAAATTGTGGCATGTTCTATCGGATGCTATATTATTAAGGTATTCTAAGGAGCGATGGCACCACAAGGGTTCCCACAGAGTACCTAGAGCTCCCCAATTCACAACCAAGGGGACAAGTGCCGCTGTACTGACTTCACCATGTGCATGAGGTCTTTGAAACATTTTCTGGTATATTAAACTATCAAGCTTTTTTTATTTTTATATATATTTATATATTTCATGCAACCTCATGTTCATACAGTAAATTGTATTTTAACCCATTCCGCCAACTTTCTATTTAAACAGGTTTATTGTTTAAGTGCTGTTATAAATATTTTTGCCTAATAAGTCTGCTATTCAAATGCATGTATATGTCTTCTCAGGCCAGGGTTATTGATTAAATAAGCGGGTGTCCGCCATCTTGCGTGCTCCGAAGCACCTCTTAAAGGCGCATATTACTTACCTGGGCTAGGAAAAATGCCAATTCGTTTTATTAAGAGGCATCATCTGTGTGGAAATCGAAGGTTGTCAAATGTAATGGCGTGTGCTGAAGTACTCTTTGTCATATAAATTTACCTGTAGTCATGTATTATTTATTTTTTTCTATTTTATATGCCATTATAATAAGTATTATGGCAGGGAAAGCTTTTATGCACCGACTCATTGTAGCTCTCCTCATTTCTTGCAATCTTTCTGGCAAATGTATCCATGCTTTATCCGGGTTTAACGTAAATCATATTTTACATTAGAAAGAAAAATTTGCAGTGAAAATTGCTGTAACGCGATTGCAGAAACATAACGGCACGATCCTGCGTTAGCACTAGGAGAGAAGTCACTCAACGCTTCTTTCTACTGTTCTGTCTTTATAGGATGTTTGGGGGTTAGAGCGGAGGATTCGATTTATCTTAAATACCGTGATATGCAATGACTGTTTGTACATAACATTATTAAAAAGACAGTGAGATATGAGCAATAAAGAGCGAGCGTGAGATATGAGAGAGAGCGCGAGATATGAGAGAGAGCGCGAGATATGAGAGAGAGCGCGAGATATGCGCAAGATATGCGAGAGCGCGAGATATGCGAGATATGCATGAGAGCGAGAGAGATATGAGAGCGGGAGAGAGATATGAGAGCGGGAGAGAGCGATATGAGAGCGGGAGAGAGAGATATGAGAGCGGGAGACATGAGAGAGGGAGAGATGGATATGAGATGAGAGAGATACGAGAGAATGGGAGAGAGTGAGAGACAGACTGACACAAGATAAGATAGATAAATAGATAAACAAATGCTAGCTAGAAAGATGGCAAATTATATTTTATATATGTATATAATACGAAAATAGAATCCAGCATCACAGGCTTACATGAAAGGGGGTGCAAGCCTTAGAGAACTGACCACTCTCCCTCTAGACAAAAAGCAGTAAATAGGCAGCACTCACAAAGGCTTATAGTGAAAAAAGAGGGGGCTTTATTGACCCCAAATGTGCGACATTTCGGCTCACACAACCTGAGCCTTTCTCCAGCTTGAGTGCTGCCTATTTACTGCTTTTTTTTATTTTTTATATAAAACGATAGTTATGCAGATAGAGGCAATGTGATGATAAATTATTTCCAAATTGTATTATTTAGCTCTTCTTTTATATTTATTTTGTTCCAATATTTTTATATTCCGGATATTGTACTAACAAATCTAGTAATTAAAAGGTTCAGAGAACTTGGTATGGTGTGTGGGTGGTCCTAGTTATATTACTTTGATATGTATCATATTTAGGGGAAGAAATAGAGATTGTATAGATGAGATCCATATGAAATAGATGTTAGATGTGAGATGAATATAAGATAACAGAGACTATGAGGGATGGATATTAGATATAGAGATGGCTACAGATAAACGAACCCCGCATTAGTTACATTATACGGATGAGTTTACTTTAGGTGCAGTATGAAGTGAAGGTTCCCATGTTTGTGGCTGGGATTTTGTATGTGTTTGTGCTCCCCATAATGTGGACCTCACAGGCTGTTTGGCAGGAAATGGTTAATCCATTCTCCTGCTGTTGATGGATTGTGTTACGTGACAGAGTGAAGGATCCTTGGCACTGTCTGTTTTTAATTCATAGTCTTTAATAAACTTGTTAGACACCTATGCACTGTGTTTAGCCGCTCTGCAGTGCTACAATGCTACCTCTGGCAGCGAGCACTCGTCCCTCATTCACTTGAGTGATTTACACCCTCTATGGGCATTTTATATTAAGCACGAGGACTCGGATATATTCCACAGCACATTAAGTGTAATGTGATATCTTGATCCAAGTTTACAGTTATTTATCATTTTCTTCTTCTTTTTTTTGCATTGCAGCACAAAGCTAAGGTAGAAGTCATGTGCCTGGATCTGGCCTCCCTCCGCAGTGTGCAAAGCTTTGCTGAAGCCTTTAGAAGCAAAGATCTGTAAGTACAACGGAAGAGAATGACAGATTTTCACAAGAGACAAGGGTGGGATGTGGGCTACCTAGGAATGGACGTGCCAATAAACCACACTCCTATAGCATGGCATGAAGAAATTATAGACGAGGCCATATTGTTTAATCTCGCAACGTTGGTGGAGGCCCTTGGGAAAAAAAATGGTGGTATCCCCCATCCCATATGACTCCTATAGCAGCTACATAGTGGAGAGGTAGCTTCACATGCACATGGCCCCCTGCACTGAAGCCGAGGAGATAGCGGAGACGGAGACCCCCTTAGACTTTATTAGAGAGAGACACACACATGGGATTGCTAAACAGCCATCAGGAGATATCGGAATTCCTAAGAGAGGTGGGGGTCGAAGAGGGGAGCAGTATATACATTACTCCTATTAATAGTTACTGCCAGGGTGAAACTTGAAAATGTGGTCCCCCGTAGTTTTAAAAGCCCTCATCCTTTTAAATATTGGGCCCCTTTTAAATTCTGCATTAGACCTTCCCTCATAGTGTAGTACCCTCGTTTATGAATACTTGAAGCGTAATTGAATTCTATGGATAAATATGAGAAAAACGAATCGGCTTGGGCAGGAAAAGTGGGTGGGAGAGGCCCCCTAAGGTTCCCAAGGTGGCGGTGACCCTTGTGCCCGTCTTAGAATCCAACCCTTAATCCTGTTATTACAAGGGAATACTGTTACTTTAAAAGTCGCCTTTACATATATTACATTTTGTTGTTTGAAATTTTTTTTTCTTTAGTCGATCAGCTATTCTGGACAAAATACGACAACCTATGAGTGGGATCCATCAATATGTGTAGTAGCCTCCTGCGACCACAAAACACCAGTGAGCGACAGCGTAGAGGTAGAGGGCACGCGGCAGATCTGGATTAGAATTTTGTTAGACTCATCTCTAGAGCAGGAGACATCATTACATAAATGTCACCATTGGCTTTAAGAGCAAAAATGTTTTCCACAGCACACACTTGATCGGATTCTCACCACTTTAAAGAGAGATGCAAATTCCGTGTCCAGAAATCCCATCCGGACAAATTATTGGTATAAAAACTTGAGGACAGCATCAATATGGCAAAAATATTTGCGTTTATTGACACATCTCAACTATACAAAAGCTACGTTTAGACTCCGCAGGAGCCTTTCTCAAGCATGCTTGAAAAAGACTCCTGCGGAGTCAAAACGTAGCTTTTGTATAGTTGGGATGTGTTAATAAACACAAATATTTTTGCCATATTGATGCTGTCCTCAAGTTTTTATACCATTGGCTTTAAGGACTTAAAGTGGGTAGCCTCTTGAAGACGACCTCTGTCCATATGCCCTTTTTGGACGTCTCAGGGCCCCTTTATGGGCCAGAATGGAGAGTTGCTCTGTAAATGCCGATCCCTTTCTGGCGGACTCGAGCCATTCATATACATAGACTGCCATCTGAATGACCACCATGTAACACTACATTTTCCATGCAGCAGCCAATGTCTGCCAAGAGAATCCTCTGCAAAATCAACTGTATGCCAGGGGTATCGGGAACCAGTCACGCTGCGATCTGCTGATCGCCACGTTGGCTTCAGTATGGAAGGATTTTTCTCTGCGGAGCCAACCACTTTATAGGGTTGGTGACAACGGAGGTATAACAAATAAATAACAGCATGGAAAGCTGTTGTGTAAACCTTCATCTTGGTTTCTATGGAAGATTCATGTCAGAGGTTCTGTTGCTTTATGGGGAAAAATAAGTGTCTTAAATATTTTCTGCTACCCCTGCGTCCAGCGCCATTCTCACATCTTGGAATTGTAGTTTTTATTTTCTTGGCTTTCTCGTCTCTACTTGGGAGCTTCTACCTGACAATCCATCTGTCAATAAACACTACATTGTCTTTTGTTTCTGTTTTAATTCTTGCTGTTTTATTTTGGAGAGGAGCCAGACCACACACGCACTCCGAGCCCTGAGCTCTCCAGACGGCTTGTAATGGGGGGAAAAGTCTGCACTGGACAAACAGTACTTTGTGTTACACAATAACATTATATGCAAAGTATGTGACACTGAAACATTCACTCTTTACATTTATAAAAATATAGATGGGAAATGTAGACTGGATGTACAGCGTATGCAGGTGGTACAGCCTTATATGTGATCCTTACATGTATTTCCCATCACTGAAACACTATTTATTACTCTTTATATGTTTAAGCATTATTATGTTGTTGTCATTATTGTTATATTACATTAATTGCTGCACAGATAATACTATGATAACTAGGTAGATAGAAATGGTAGGTGAAGGGATACACATAGGAATTGCCAGACGATGGTAAGGGATGTAATTGAGAAGTAAATAATAAATATGATATCAGACAGATAAATATACAATAGATATACAGCAAACTGCCTGTGCGGTGAATAAACGTATCCCTGAGCCTAGGAGGAGTTGCACCCACTACTGGAGCAGTGCTGCTTTCCTTTTTTTCTATGCAAGAGATATACAGATATGAGATAGATATGAGGTAAAGAGATTAGGGATAGATAGATAGATTGATATGAGATAGGTTAATATGAGATAGGTTGATATGAGATAGGTTGAGATGAGATATATGCGATAGATAGAGATAGATAGAGATGAGATAGATAGAGATGAGATAGATAGAGATGAGATAGATAGAGATGAGATAGATAGAGATGAGATAGATAGAGATGAGATAGATAGAGATGAGATGAGATAGAGATGAGATGAGATAGAGATGAGATAGATTGAGATGAGATAGAGATGAGATGAGATAGAGATGAGATAGATAGAGATGAGATAGATAGAGATGAGATAGAGATGAGATAGATAGAGATGAGATAGATAGAGATGAGATAGATAGAGATGAGATAGATAGAGATGAGATAGATAGAGATGAGATAGATAGAGATGAGATAGATAGAGATGAGATAGATAGAGATAGATAGAGATGAGATGAGATAGATAGAGATAGATAGAGATGAGATAGAGATGAGATAGATAGAGATGAGATAGATAGAGATGAGATAGATGAGATAGATAGAGATGAGATAGAGATGAGATGAGATAGAGATGAGATAGATAGAGATGAGATAGATAGAGATGAGATAGATAGAGATGAGATAGATAGAGATGAGATAGAGATGAGATAGAGATGAGATAGAGATGAGATGAGATAGAGATGAGATAGATAGAGATGAGATAGATAGAGATGAGGATAGATAGAGATGAGATAGATAGAGATGAGAGATAGAGATGAGATAGAGATGAGATAGAGATGAGATGAGATAGAGATGAGATGAGATAGAGATGAGATAGATAGAGATGAGATAGATAGAGATGAGATAGATAGAGATGAGATAGATAGAGATGAGATAGATAGAGATGAGATAGATAGAGATGAGATAGATAGAGATGAGATAGATAGAGATGAGATAGATAGAGATGAGATAGATAGAGATGAGATAGAGATGAGATAGATAGAGATGAGATAGATAGAGATGAGATAGATAGAGATGAGATAGATAGAGATGAGATAGATAGAGATGAGATAGAGATGAGATGAGATAGAGATGAGATGAGATAGAGATGAGGATAGATAGAGATGAGGATAGATAGAGATGAGGATAGATAGAGATGAGGATAGATAGAGATGAGGATAGATAGAGATGAGGATAGATAGAGATGAGGATAGATAGAGATGAGGATAGATAGAGATGAGGATAGATAGAGATGAGGATAGATAGAGATGAGGATAGATAGAGATGAGGATAGATAGAGATGAGGATAGATAGAGATGAGGATAGATAGAGATGAGGATAGATAGAGATGAGGATAGATAGAGATGAGGATAGATAGAGATGAGGATAGATAGAGATGAGGATAGATAGAGATGAGGATAGATAGAGATGAGGATAGATAGAGATGAGGATAGATAGAGATGAGGATAGATAGAGATGAGGATAGATAGAGATGAGGATAGATAGAGATGAGGATAGATAGAGATGAGGATAGATAGAGATGAGGATAGATAGAGATGAGGATAGATAGAGATGAGGATAGATAGAGATGAGGATAGATAGAGATGAGGATAGATAGAGATGAGGATAGATAGAGATGAGGATAGATAGAGATGAGGATAGATAGAGATGAGGATAGATAGAGATGAGGATAGATAGAGATGAGGATAGATAGAGATGAGGATAGATAGAGATGAGGATAGATAGAGATGAGGATAGATAGAGATGAGGATAGATAGAGATGAGGATAGATAGAGATGAGGATAGATAGAGATGAGGATAGATAGAGATGAGGATAGATAGAGATGAGGATAGATAGAGATGAGGATAGATAGAGATGAGGATAGATAGAGATGAGGATAGATAGAGATGAGGATAGATAGAGATGAGGATAGATAGAGATGAGGATAGATAGAGATGAGGATAGATAGAGATGAGGATAGATAGAGATGAGGATAGATAGAGATGAGGATAGATAGAGATGAGGATAGATAGAGATGAGGATAGATAGAGATGAGGATAGATAGAGATGAGGATAGATAGAGATGAGGATAGATAGAGATGAGGATAGATAGAGATGAGGATAGATAGAGATGAGGATAGATCGAGATGAGGATAGATATTAGATAGATAGATAGATATTAGATAGATAGATGCACTACTGTTCAAAAGTTTAGGGTCACTTAGAAATGTCCTTATTTTGAAAGAAAAGCACAGTTTTTTTCAATGAAGATAACATTAAATTAATCAGAAATACACTCTATACGTTGTTAATGTGCTAAATGACTATTCTAGCTGCAATATCTACATAGGTGTATAGAGGCCCATTTCCAGCAACCATCACTCCACTGTTCTAATGGTACATTGTGTTTGCTAACTGTGTTAGAAGGCTAATGGATGATTAGAAAACACTTGAAAACCCTTGTGCAATTATGTTAGCACCGCTGTAAACAGTTTTGTTGTTTGGAGGAGCTATAAAACTGACCTTCCTTTGAGCTAGTTGAGAATCTGGAGCATTACATTTGTGGGTTCGATTAAACTCTCAAAATGGCTAGAAAAAAAGAACTTTCATGTGAAACTCGACAGTCTATTCTTGTTCTTAGAAATGAAGGCTATTCCATGCGAGAAATTGCCAAGAAACTGAAGATTTCCTACAACGGTGTGTACTACTCCCTTCAGAGGACAGCACACACAGGCTCTAACCAGAGTACAAAGAGAAGTGGGAGGCCCCGCTGCACAACTGAGCAACAAGACAAGTACATTAGAGTCTCTAGTTTGAGAAATAGACGCCTCACAGGTCCTCAATTGGCAGCTTCATTATATAGTACCCGCAAAACGCCAGTGTCAACGTCTACAGTGAAGAAGTGACTCCGGGATGCTGGCCTTCAGGGCAGAGTGGCAAAGAAAAAGCCATATCTGAGACTGGCTAATAAAAGGAAAAGATTAATATGGGCAAAAGCACACAGACATTGGACAGAGGAAGATTGGAAAAAAGTGTTATGGACAGACGAATCGAAGTTTGAGGTGTTTGGATCACACAGAAGAACATTTGTGAGACGCAGAGCAACTGAAAAGATGCTGGAAGAGTGCCTGACGCCATCTGTCAAGTATGGTGGAGGTAATGTGATGGTCTGGGGTTGCTTTGGTGCTGGTAAAGTGGGAGATTTGTACAAGGTAAAAGGGATTTTGAATAAGGAAGGCTACCACTCCATTTTGCAACGCCATGCCATACCCTGTGGACAGCGCTTGATTGGAGCCAATTTCATCCTACAACAGGACAATGACCCAAAGCACACCTCCAAATTATGCAAGAACTATTTAGGGAAGAAGCAGGCAGCTGGTATTCTATCTGTAATGGAGTGGCCAGCGCAGTCACCAGATCTCAACCCCATAGAGCTGTTGTGGGAGCAGCTTGACCGTATGGTACGCAAGAAGTGCCCATCAAGCCAATCCAACTTGTGGGAGAGGCTTCTGGAAGCATGGGGTGAAATTTCTCCCGATTACCTCGGCAAATTAACAGCTAGAATGCCAAAGGTCTGCATTGCTGTAATTGCTGCAAATGGAGTATTCTTTGACTAAAGCAAAGTTTGAAGGAGAAAATTATTATTTCAAATAAAAATCATTATTTCTAACCTTGTCAATGTCTTGACTATATTTTCTAGTCATTTTGCAACTCATTTGATAAATATAAGTGTGAGTTTTCATGGAAAACACAAAATTCTCTGGGTGACCCCAAACTTTTGAACGGTAGTCTAGATATTAGATAGATATTAGATAGATATTAGATAGATAGATGAGATAGAGATGAGATAGAGATGAGATAGATAGAGATGAGAGAGATAGAGGAGATAGATAGAGAGGAGGATAGATAGAGATGAGATAGATAGAGATGAGATAGATAGAGATGAGATAGATAGATAGATAGATAGATAGATAGATAGATAGATAGATAGATAGATAGATAGATAGATAGATAGATAGATAGATAGATAGATACAGTGAAGGAAATAAGTATTTGATCCCTTGCTGATTTTGTAAGTTTGCCCACTGTCAAAGTCATGAACAGTCTATAATTTTTAGGCTAGGTTAATTTTACCAGTGAGAGATAGATTATATAAAAAAAAAAAACAGAAAATCACAGTGTCAAAATTATATCTATTTATTTGAATTGTGCACAGAGAAATAAGTATTTGATCTCCTACCAACCATTAAGAGTTCAGCCTCCTCCAGACCAGTTACACGCTCCAAATCAACTTGGTGCCTGCATTAAAGACAGCTCTTACATGGTCACCTGTATAAAAGACTCCTGTCCACAGACTCAATTAATCAGTCTGACTCTAACCTCTACAACATGGGCAAGACCAAAGAGCTTTCTAAGGATGTCAGGGACAAGATCATAGACCTGCACAAGGCTGGAATGGGCTACAAAACCATAAGTAAGACGCTGGGTGAGAAGGAGACAACTGTTGGTGCAATAGTAAGAAAATGGAAGACATACAAAATGACTGTCAATCGACATCGATCTGGGGCTCCATGCAAAATCTCACCTCGTGGGGTATCCTTGATCCTGAGGAAGGTGAGAGCTCAGCCGAAAACTACACGAGGGGAACTTGTTAATGATTTCAAGGCAGCTGGGACCACAGTCACCAAGAAAACCATTGGTAACACATTACGCCGTAATGGATTAAAATCCTGCAGTGCCCGCAAGGTCCCCCTGCTCAAGAAGGCACATGTACAGGCCCGTCTGAAGTTTGCAAATGAACATCTGGATGATTCTGAGAGTGATTGGGAGAAGGTGCTGTGGTCAGATGAGACTAAAATTGAGCTCTTTGGCATTAACTCAACTCGCCGTGTTTGGAGGAAGAGAAATGCTGCCTATGACCCAAAGAACACCGTCCCCACTGTCAAGCATGGAGGTGGAAACATTATGTTTCGGGGGTGTTTGTCTGCTAAGGGCACAGGACTACTTCACCGCATGAATGGGAGATTGGATGGAGCCATGTACCGTCGAATCCTGAGTGACAACCTCCTTCCCTCAACAAGGACATTAAAAATGGCTCGTGGCTGGGTCTTCAAGCACGACAATGACCCGAAACATACAGCCAAGGCAACAAAGGAGTGGCTCAAAAAGAAGCACATTAAGGTCATGGAGTGGCCTAGCCAGTCTCCAGACCTAAATCCCATCGAAAACTTATGGAGGGAGCTGAAGATCCGAGTTGCCAAGCGACAGCCTCGAAATCTTAATGATTTACAGATGATCTGCAAAGAGGAGTGGGCCAAAATTCCATCTAACATGTGTGCAAACCTCATCATCAACTACAAAAAAATGTCTGACTGCTGTGCTTGCCAACAAGGGTTTTGCCACCAAGTATTAAGTCTTGTTTGCCAAAGGGATCAAATACTTATTTCTCTGTGCACGATGCAAATAAATATATATAATTTTGACTGTGATTTTCTTTTTTTTTTTTTTCAATATAATCTATCTCTCACTGGTAAAATTAACCTAGCCTAAAAATTCTAGACTGTTCATGTCTTTGACAGTGGGCAAACTTCCAAAATCAGCAAGGGATCAAATACTTATTTACTTCACTGTAGATAGATAGATAGATAGATAGATAGATAGATAGATAGATAGATAGATAGATAGATATGAGAGATACTCATTATTTTTTCAGTGTTTATATTTTTCACATTCTAGTAATAAATCCTCAGTAATTAGATAGTCTATAAATCTTGTGATGGTGGATATGTCATAATTATATAGATAGTTATCCATGTAATTCTTATTTATATTTTAGCTTTGCTGCATTTCCACGTAGGAGTCCCAAAGCTGTGCAATCCCAATATTCAGGCCACATATTTTCTTCTTTTTTTTTCATTTTCCTTTTCCCTGAGCACGACATCGGCGACTCGTGGTGTGTACAGAAGCATGCAGCAGTTAGGGGACTTTGTGAACTCCATTACAACGCTGTATTTCTCTAGGGAATCAGAAGAACGGGCTGTCATTGGGAAAAAGTAACGTACTAATACATGTAATGCTTTTGTCAAAATGATTTGACCATGGTCTTTAAAAGCAGTCGTCTGTAACCCTTGGGCAATTTCATATTTTTATAATCATTTCACCATCAGTTTACAAGCTTGGCGTGCAGTAATAAATCAGACCCAGCTTTACCCGTAATTAGCTGGCAGGTTTTTCGACATGTAATTGTGTTGTTTACATGTACGTCTAGATTTTTCCATTCTGAATAACAGGTACTCGGAGACACAATTATCAGGAAGGGATTTATTGTTCGTAAAGGAATGGGGAAATTGGTTATTATGCAAGATAAATTTTTGGGGAAAATAGGGAAATTTTGTGGCAGATACATTTGTATAATGTAGGGTTATTTTGTTATTTTAAAAAATAAATTATTATTACGATTTATAAACAAAAATTAGCTCGAGGGGTTGTACGGTAATACAAAAACACCTCTGCTTTCTTCCAAAAACATTGCCACACCTGTTTACAGTTTGTGAGTGGTATTACAGTTCGGCCCTATTCAATTCAGTGAAGCTGGGTTGCAATACCGAACACAACCTGTGAACAAGTGTGTTTTGTTTTTTTATGAATCAATGTTTTATTGGGTTTTATAAAAAAAAAATGTTTGCTTCTTGAGATACAGCTTCTATGTGTCCTGGATACATAGAATATATATCGTGCATCACAGCCAGATCTGCCAGGACGCACTGCTTCAGGATCTATATATATACATCAAATTTGTTCATAGGCTGTGTGCACCAGCCACTTAAATGGGACACAGGTTCAATACCAAATATAGGCGATGGACAAGAGAGGCTCAGATTCTGGAATAAAGCACTGTTTTAATTATTTAAAGTTTTTGTTTGCAAATGGATACATTTTGAACCAATTTAATTGATTGGACTTCTATATGGCGTGGGCTACATGATTTGGAATAATTTAGCGTAATGGGCTCAGTACATATGCTTAGCGGTTAGCTCTTATGCCTTGCAGCACTGGGGTCCTTGGTTGAAATCCAACCAGGGACAACACCTGCGTGGAGTATAAAATGTCCCCCACCCCCTAAAAATGTTTCCACTCTAAGGAAACTCCTATTCACGTTCCTGCATTAAAGGCTATGTTCACCTTTGAAAACTTGTTTTTTTTAATAATTTATATTCATGTGTTTGGTGCAACTTTGTAAACATTATTGTTACTTTCTGAGATACAGCTGCTTTGTATTCTGTATACAGAGCAGCTGTATGTGCTGAGACCTGTCAGCGGGACTGACACGCAGGATGTACACACAGGACGGATACGCTGCGTAAAGGTACACAGCGTATCCGTGCTGTTGGCCGCAAGAATTCCGTCTGAAAACCCACACTAAATTGTGGTCCGTTTTTTCGGCTGGAATGTCCGCTGCAGAAATCCTGTACTTAAAAAAAAAAGTATATACTTAACACGGCGACGCGTCCCTCTGATTTTCTGCAACCCTGGGATGACGTTTCATCCCATGCGACCGCTGCAGCTTTTGATTGGTCGGCCTGGTCGAAGAACCACAGAATACTGGGTAGGTATAAGATTAATTTATTTTTCCTGTGTTGTGATTTTTGCAGTGGAATGGCAGCTTTTCTGCCGCAAAAATCGCAACATCTGCTATTTTTTTTTGCAGGTTTTATCTCCCATTGGAATTCAATGGGGAAAACCCGCAACAAAAAAAGCAACGATTGCGCAAATACTATTGACATGCTGCAGATTAAAAAAAACGCACCGCAAGTAAAATTTTGATCATTTTCTACCACTGATGATTTACGCAGCGTGTGGAGGTTTGTTCAAATCTCATCCACTCTGCTGCTACTGTATTATGCTGCAGATTTTCCTCAATTAAATACATTGCGGAAAATCCACACTTTTTACACCACGTGTGAACTTACCCTTACCAATCACATCTAAGCACAAGATACAGCTGCTCTGTATACAGGATACAAAGCAGCTGTATCTCAAAAAGTAAAAATTTTAATAAAACGTAATTAGAAATTTGCACCAAACACACTGCCATTTTTATTTAAAGAAAACAACAATGTTTTCAAAGGTGTACGTACATAGCCTTTAAAGAATTTTTGTGAGGCTGACTGGGGACATTCACTGATATCAGTGATGTGAGTCTCTGTACAACGCTGCAGAATATGTTGGCACTTTATAAAGGGAACAGAAATAGGATGTGCATGGAAGGGCGACAGGTCGTTGTGTCCCATATTTCTTCTTAGTTAGATCTTCCCTTATTTCTATAAAATTATTGTCCATTGAGATACTGTTGGGAGCTGTAAACCTTGTCTGCCACCCAAACACATTGCTGTTTGCTTTCATCTCTCTGTAGAGCCTCACTCCAATGGTATGAACCTGGGAAGACTGTGAATTTCTAGCAATTCTACTAAACCCAATGAAATTAGTTTCAACGGCTATTTTTAAGTTCCCCATTATGCGTATACTTGCAAACCGCCAGCCCCACCGTTGCCGTTGTCAAAATAAATACCGTCGAAAGGTTGTGTGTGGTGTTGCAGCTCAGTCCCTTTTTCTTCAACGGTGCTGAGACACAACCCATGGACAGGTGTGTAGATGTTTTTGAAAGAAAGCAGCCATGTCTTGTTAATCTTGGACAAACCCTTTAATCTGGAATCAATGGGACCACATAGTTGGATGGAATATCACAGACACCTGCCAGAGATGTAACCAAGAAAGAGCAACTTACTCAGACATGTGGTGGTCTTGCCAAAAACTCCAGGTCTTTTGGGATCAGGTCCTTGCTCTTATAATAATGCTCTGCAAAGTTCCTGACCAAATCCCATTATCCAGTTTCTTTCTTAATATGCCCATACAGACTCCAGAAGTCCTGATATATTACTCCCATGCTTCCTAGCAGGTGCAAAACTCCTAATTTCCCCTCTCTGAAGCTCAACACATATCCCTTCAATCTTACAACGGTCGAAAAAGGTTCACCAGCTTTATCACATCGAAGACATTGTGGCAATTCCAAAACGTTCCTACTCGAAATTACAACAAATCTGGAAACTCTGGCTGGTGTTTTGCCACTTAGTTTTATATAGTATTGTGTGTGTGTGTGTGTGTGTGTGTGTGTGTGTGTGTGTGTGTGTGTGTAGGTATGTATGTGTGCGTGCGTGTGTGCGCGCGCATATGTATGTGTATATATATATATGTATATGAGAAAATATATATATATATATATATATGTGCTAGTATGTTGACAATGGCTATTAATAAGAACTATGTGACACACTCTGTATTGCACTCACTTTTTTTCCCTGTGTGAGGATTATTTTATAGATCATAGTTGCATTGAAGCATTGCTTTCATAATAATCGTTCAGATCGAAACCTAGGGACGTGATTTTGACCTTCGCGGTCACTTTATAGTATTCCTGTTTAATTGCACAGAGCCCTTCTCCCTACAATAGCTATAGGGCAAATTATTAGTGTGACCAGTAGTCAGTACGACACTCATCTTAGAACGTCCTTGGTGTTTTATAGACCTAGTTAACAACATAATAAAAGCAACGCAGGCTATAGAGCACGCGTTATAAAGAAAAGCTGAGACGTGTACTGTATGGAAACGAAAATTCTCCAATAAGTCTCCCTGTACTGACTCAAAAATAATAAAAAAAAATGTTCTATACCGAAGTCACAACTCAACATTGAATTTAAAATTCAGTCCTTGTCCCCATGGGCATTACGGGTCAGGTTGAAGTTCCAGTTCTTGAAATAATTCAGGTGAGATTTCTGATAGGGTTGTGATAGGGTCACTTTAGGATAACATGAACAGATAGTGTTTGAAGAATTATGTCTTGGCTTGTTTGCTCTAGCAGGGGACTTGCCTTCACCGCGCAGGTAGTGAACCTTTCAGTTCCTTCTGTTTTTTTATGATAAACATAGCATGGAAGTCAAGGCAGGAGATGGGGGGAGAGCGAAGGCAGCAGCTGCTCGAGGGAACGAGGGGATACATTTCTGGTGCTCCCATTTAATTCCTGTAAAATTTTATCGAGAGGGGCTTCGGGGTCACTTGACAAGTGACCAGGAGCTGCTCACATCTCTCAAGTCACCTTGTCATGACAATCATGCTAAATCACTCGCTGCATCACTCTTAACACAAAGATCCATGTATCTGTCTGCTTCTCAGACAGGTTTCCACACCATTGGAGAGTTCTTGATATTTTGGGCTGTAGACTAAACTAGTAGATAACAAAGAGCACGTTCTGGTAGCAGAACACAAAAAAAAAAAAATGTGTTTCTTTCCAAGTGGACTGATAGAGTATTATATTTTAGAGTCGTGAATTTCGAGGAGGTTTTACATTTTTTTTTTATTGCTTCAATATATCTAAAATGATAAATGAAGCAACTTTGAAAATAGTGTTAATTTAAAACTACTACCATTTTTTTGTGTGTGGCTCCAGAGGGAATCTGTTTCTCCATGATAACTGACCTCAAACAAACTCTGTGTAGTCTGATCCTGCAATCACACTCTTTATGGTCTGTCCCCGAATTCTTGGTAAATTGGCAAGAATTAGGGGATGGCAATATTACTGCAGGATCAGACTGAACAGGGTTCATTTGTAACTTGTTACCATGGAGACACATAGGCCAACATAGAAGCTGTAAACACAGAATGATATATTTTTAATTAGGGCTATTTGCAAAGTTGCTTTAATTTGTATTTTAGACGCATTAGAACAATAAAAAAAAAATGGTTTGGGAGGTGGACCCTTTTAAGAATTTTGCAGTCAAGTAGAATAGAACATTTTTAAATACTGGATCTTGATTGGTGCTTGTGTGTTCTGCTTTGAAGAAATTTTAAATAGAAAAACCTATAGGTAGTAAGGTTATTAGAAGGAAAACAGCAGCAATTGATGAGTGTGTTGATCTTGTGCGAGGCAGTGACCTGTCAACTTATTTTGGTATATTAGTAGAGGTAGTAGTGATCTAGGGGTAGGGTCATAATATTGTAAGTTCAATGGCAAGGAGGAGGCTATTCACTCATTTAGGAAGGTGCAAGGCAAGTGAAAACAACACTTTAGCATGGCGTGTAGCTTTAATAATTAATTTACATAGAATGTGATATTATTTTTATAATATAATTTTTTATTATTGTTGAATTATATAAAAATGTTCCAAACTACATAACAATAAAAAACAAAGAAAATGTTCCGGTTTAGAATTATATTAAACAAAGTATTATGTAGTATAGACACTATCCTGAAAGCGGTTCAAATAGATAATACTGAGAATTCAACAATCACCCACTAAAACCCTGGAAAAGATTGCGTGGGGAGATGAGAGAGAGAGAAAAAGAAAAAAAAAAACAAAAAACATTACTCAAACCGCTACTAACACGTTTTAAACCAGGTCGTTTTCTGTACGGGGGATAGTTCCACTATCCTTCTGTTCCAGATCTTATAAAAAAATAACTTCCCCTTCCTCTTTACTTAGCGTCAAGTAATATGATCTTTCTAAAAGCCTCACTCTATTCACCTTATGGTGCCATTCTACATCCCGTGGAAAGCTATTTATTCTTGGCACCTCTTCTCTTTTGAAAGACTGTGATTGTAGCACTAATTAGAAAGATATTGTTTCTGGCAAGATTGGTTATCATTTATAAATGGATCTCAATAGAATGTGATATTAAAGTGGTTGTACAGAATGAGAAAAACATGGTTGCTTTGTTCCATAACCGTCCCGCACGTGTCCACAGGTTATGTGCAATATTACAGCTTAGTCTTATTCACCTCAATGGACTAAACTGCAATACCAGACACAAAACATGGACAGGTGTGGCACTGTTTTTCTAATCCTGTACAACCCCTTTATATGTGCCACTTTAGAACTTCAGCTGTTTTAATATATGTGTTGATGCATTAAACCTTGCTGTAGCCTAGTCAACTACTGCCCTTTTATAGAGCAAGGGCGCAAAACGTTTTTTTTTTTCCATCTGAGGGTCTCTTCGCCAGACTGTACTACTTAAAGAAACAGGAATAATATGTGGCCATCCTCAACTGTAATCTGGAGCTCTGAGCTTAGTTAGATCAAATAATTGAGATGTCATATGTCTGTCTTATGATGAGATGCCAGCCAGCAATGCCACTCTGTGCATCCTATGGCAGACTGGACACACACATTGAGCAAATTAATGCCCAGATGCAGAGGGACGCGGTGAAAGGCTTAGTGGACATGCTTGTATTCTGTAGAGTTGTACATTAACCAGTGCTTATTATTAGTGATTTTTTGAAGGTGAACTGGCAGTAGCACTGGTCAGTGATCATCCCTCCAAGTTTCTTCTTAAAGTTGTTACCTATAATGAAATGTGAGCTTAAAGAGGCTCTGTCACCAGATTTTGCAACCCCTATCTGCTATTGCAGCAGATCGGCGCTGCAATGTAGATTACAGTAACGTTTTTATTTTTAAAAAACGAGCATTTTTGGCCAAGTTATGACCATTTTTGTATTTATGCAAATGAGGCTTGCAAAAGTCCAAGTGGGTGTGTTTAAAGTAAAAGTCCAACTGGGCGTGTATTATTTGCGTACATCGGGGCGTTTTTACTTCTTTTACTAGCTGGGCGTTCTGACGAGAAGTATCATCCACTTCTCTACACAACGCCCAGCTTCTGGCAGTGCAGACACAGCCGTGTTCTCGAGAGATCACGCTGTGACGTCACTCACTTCCTGCCCCAGGTCCTGCATCGTGTCGGACACATCGGCACCAGAGGCTACAGTTGATTCTGCAGCAGCATCAGCGTTTGCAGGTAAGTAGCTACATCGACTTACCTGCAAACGCCGATGCTGCTGCAGAATCAAATGTAGCCTCTGGTGCCGATGTGTCCTCGCTCGTCCGGCACGATGCAGGACCTGGGGAAGTGACGTCACAGCGTGATCTCTCGAACACGCTGTGTCTGCACTGCCAGAAGCTGGGCGTTCTGAAGAGAAGTGGATGATACTTCTCGTCAGAACGCCCAGCTAGTAAAAGTAGTAAAAACGCCCCGATGTACGCACATAATACACGCCCACTTGGACTTTTACTTTAAACACGCCCACTTGGACTTTTGCAAGCCTCATTTACATAAATACAAAAATGGTCATAACTTGGCCAAAAATGCTCGTTTTATAAAAATAAAAACGTTTCTGTAATCTACATTGCAGCGCCGATCTGCTGCAATAGCAGATAGGGGTTGCAAAATCTGGTGACAGAGCCTCTTTAAAATCAATACGATATTTAACACTTGCACACCTGTCTTTCATAGGCCTCTCCATGTCCTCATTTGCAATGCTGCAGTCCTTGGAGTTCCCTGGCAGCTGACGGAAGATCACCTTGAAATGACTTTCCAGGTCAATCACCTTGGGCATTTCTACCTGGTCTCACTCCTGCAAGACATATTACGTCAATCTGTCCCATCAAGAGTGGTTGTGGTGTCTTCAGAATCTCACAGGTTGGTCAAATTAAAATAATATGGAGATGACAACATTAGGTGAACCTTTTTTTTTTTTTTTTTTTTTTAAACCAAAAACGGAAACCAAGGAAAAGTCAAGGACAAACTTCCCTAATCTCGGCTGGACTCCATTTAAAGAATTTAGTACTGTCTTTGTGTGAGTTGAGTCTTAAAAGACGCATGCTAGTCAAGTGGTAAAATGAATTCTAGAGTAACGTTATTGCGTGGCCTTTTGACTAGATGCCCCTATACATGGCTCAATTTACTTAAAGTGGTTGTCCTAACTCGACAACTACCTTTCTAGAATTGTATCTATATGGAGTACAGAGGTAGCAGTTAACCCCAAGCCCTAGTGCTTGAGGGGACCTAAAGACCTCTTTGCCATAAAAAAGACACCCCTTTCAGAATGCAGCCGCTATGGGGATCAGCTGATTGCCGCAACACCAGCTTTGGAAACACCGGGTGATCAGCTGTTACCATTGGGAGATTCCTCTGGCGCCCACACACTTGGGTTTACATACCATCCATTTAAATGAATGGGTGATTAGGTAAAACATGGTGTCACCAAGTCTGCCGGAGTTGTAACTGCTCAATTAAATGACTCTCCACATTGCTCGGGACCCCTTCTATTAGACATAGTCCCTCCTCCGTGACATCCATATGTCGTATAAGAATATTACTGACATAGCTTGTCCAGTTGGGACTCCATGAAGCACAAGAAGAGGCAGGTTTTGGCCATGCAAGACCTTTTTCAAACAATATATTCTTTAAAACGGTTGAAGCGTCACTTGCCTAGGATACTAAACCCTATGGATTTAGTCCAGTAAGAATGTGATGGTAATCCGGGTCCGGTATCCTTTGCACTGGAAGCAAGATACAGTATATAAAATATATTATCAAGGCAGAAAAATGTTCTAACATGTTTTTTTCCTTGTCATAGTCGGTGTATTTATGTCTACTCTATTAATCATGATACAAACCCCTGTTCCCTTTGCACTTTGAGCCACCCATGGAGCAGTCTCAAAGATGGAATAATAATTCATTAAATCTGAATGGCATGACCTTTTATTGATTTATTATTCAACAACTTCGGCATCTACCCAAGAAGAAAGAGAAGATAAACTGAAATCCAAATAGTCTACTTAAAGGCGGGGAGACTTGATCTGTTTATCAGATGATATAGAATCCATTTTTCTCCTTATGGAGAAGCGGCCTAAAAAACGCATCCTTGCCGTATACCAAAAACCATCTGCTTTCTCTATCGGAAAGATGTTAATCCCTTCTCCATTCAAGGATGTCCCTAATGTGACAATAACAAATTGAGGGCCATCATCTTCTAGAGGCACTCCATTCCTTTCTTATACTATGATTATTTAGAAACAATTCCATAAATTTATTACTAATGAAATTTATTTAAACAGCAAATAATATTAATGACGATCCTATTGAATTGTTCTACGGAAAGATATCAATGCAAATACAGTTCTATTGTTTTCAGAAATCACTCATTAATTTGGTTGTATGTTTAAGGTCTGAGAGACCAAATAAAATGGTCATTTTGGAGAGAGTGGACCCCCCCCCCCCTCTATTAATACATGGCCGGTTTATCTGAATGGGGCTT